>NW_026606843.1:0-303324 GCF_029890125.1 Rhinichthys klamathensis goyatoka | reverse complement strand
CACACAATATTAAAAATGATTCATGCTCATGTTGTTCCACAAACATACTATTTGCTTTCTACCGTGGATCATTGCTCTAGAAATTACATAAAGTGGTCCATAAAACTTATATATTCCAAGTCTTCTGAATCCATACAATAGATTTATATGTAGATCAAAATGAAAATTATCTACTGAAAATCTTCTGAGTCGTTGCTCTCAAATCCCATATTTTTGTGTAATAATAAAATGGCGCTTCACGACTTATGTCACGTTTCAAGTAAAAAAACAACATAAATGGATCATGGATTTCATGGAAACATGGAAACATCATGGATTTTCTGACCAATCGTTAGGGCTGGGCAGTATATCGACTTTGTAAGGTATATCAATAGAGCATATCAATACATTTCCAAATGAGATATTGGGTGGGACTATACCATTTATATTGATATGCGATAGCGGATGATTCAGAGTCAACTACGTATTAAAAATACACAATCAGAGTCCTAAACTTTTAGACCTGCTTTGTATTAAGCACGTCAACTAACTCCTATGCATAGATTTTAAAGCAAGTCTCCTCCATTTAACTTCACACACTTCATTGAACAATTGCCAATGCACACAAATGTGTCAAACAGACACAATAGAATGGGAGAACAATAAGTCTAAATAAAGTATACATTTTGCTCAAATATTTTGCATAAACCGAGGTATGTACCAAACCATAATTTGTGTGTACTGTTACACCCCTACCAATTGTCACCGATGTCAAACCTGGCATTGAGCATCTTGATTTGCCTTATTTAAAATCAAATAGATGTAGGCCTAAATGTGATTGCGATGTGAGAGCATTTTTGAGCTCAACAGCACCGGCAGCAAGAATATTCCACTGAACATAATATTTTTTTTTACTGAAGAAAGAAAATAACATGGCTTTGGAACAACATGGAACAGGGGTGTCCAATCCTGCTCCTGGAGGGATTGCTCACTGTCTTGCAGAGTTTTGCTCCAACCCCAATTAAACACACCTGAACCAGCTAATCAGAGTCTTACTAGGCATACTAGAAACTTCCTGGCAGGTGTGTTGAGGCAAGTTGGAGCTAAACTCTGCAGGACAGTGACTGAGTTTGGACACCCCCGACATAGAACAACCATTTTTGGGTGAACTGTCCATTTAAGAGAAAAATTACCTTGTCGTTGTAATCAGCACTAGCCCCCCACAGCACAGCCCCAGAAGCCCCCAGAGCTGCACTCTCACCAATACTGCTGACCAAGTCAAACTAGAGAGAAACAGATAGCCTATTATTGCAAGTAACCTATGTGGCCTAGGGCAGTGTTTCCCAACCCTGCTCCTTGAGGCACACCAACAGTGCACATTTTGGATGTCTCCCTTTTCTGACCCATATATTTCTGTTCTTGGAGTCTCTACTAACGAGCTGATGAGTTGATTCAGGTGTGATCGATTAGGAAGAGTTGGAAAATGTGTAGTGTTGGTGTGCCTCAAGGAACAGGGTTGGGAAACACTGGCCTAGGGTGTCCAATCCTGCTCCTGAGAGTTACTATCCGGCAGAGTTTTCCTGCAACCCCAATTATGCACACCTGAACCACAATCAAGGTCTTCAGGCTTACAAGAAACTTCCAAGCAGGTGTGTTGGAGTAATTTGGAACTAAACTCTGCAAGCCATTGGCCCTCCAGGAATCGGCTTTGACACCCTTGTCCTAGACCAGTCTAATGCCGCGTTCCAGGCAACCCGTAACCCGTGTTTTTCCAACTCGTAACTGGGAGTACATCGATCTAGTACGAGTTCACGGATGGGAAGTCACGGGTTTGACTGCCGTTCCAGTGTACTTTCACGGGTATAAGGTTGGAAAAACACGGGTTACAGGTTGCCTGGAACGATGTACTCCCAGTTACGAGTTGGAAAAACACGGGTTACAGGTTGCCTGGAACGCGGCATAATTCTTGGCCTTTTTTAATTCTTGCATGAGCTAACTTTTTCATGTAGAAATTACATTGTTTTTTCTGTAGTATTTACTTCACCACAAAATCATTTTTATCAGTGTAGCTTTCTAGTAATCCTGAAGACACTGATTATCTTGTTCAGGTGTGTTTGATTAGGGTTGGAGCTAAACTCTGCAGGACCTTGGTCATGGCCACCTTGCCCATCCCTGTCCTAGACTATTCCGTGTACCATAGTTGCCAATACAATGCTCTGTTATGGCCTATAACGGGTGTCCAATCCAATCCTGTTTAGCTCCAACCCCAATTAAACACGCCTGAAACAGCTCATTTTTGTCTTACTAGGCATACTAGAAACTTCCAGGCAAGAGTGTTAAGTGCTAAACTTTGCAGGACAGTGGCCCTCCAGGACTGAGTTTGGCCACCCCTGGCCTATAATAACCAGTAGTCTCGATACTGTACCTCATTCATGTAAAGCTCCTTTTGGTCTCTTAAGAGAGGCCGTAGGTAGACGTAGACCGGTGCAGTGTGGTGGTGTTTTGGCAGGGCTGCCACTCTCATTGCCTCTTGCACCTGGTGACGTACGAACAGTGCAGCACTCCTGCTTCCACTCACGGAGACCGGCAGGTATGCTGAGGGGTAAAGGGCAGTGCTAACCTCCCACAGCCACAGCAGCTCGTTGTTCAACTGTTTTGTCTTCTCTGAACAAGTACCTGTATAGTTTGACTCTTCAAAGTCATAGTTATAGCAGTCTGGGTACAAGTAGTAGCCCCACAGGTACCAAGGTCGATGATAGATTCCCATCTTCAGAGTTTCCTCCATGAAACATCTGGCTTCCTTCTGGAATTGTCGTTTGGCTTCGCTGCTTGCTTGTTGCAGGTTGAGAGAAGCGTTCTGCTCCAGGGTGTAGTTGATGGACAGTTCTTTATATATCTCCCTGACGTCCAAATTCTGGTCAAACATTGGAAGCCACTCTTCCCAATCCATGACAGCCAGACCAGCAGTTGAGTCCAGAATGTATTGGGTAAACTCTTCCTTCGCTTTCTCCAAACTAGCAGACAGGTTGCCCCTTTGTGGGATGCCACCGTTATTCTCCTTCAAGGAGTGGAGGTCTACATAGGGGTAAAGCCCAAGTCGATTTTTGTAGAACAGGGTCAGGGATTGATTGCGTACCCTGGAAGGTGTGGTGACCACCTGGAACATCGATAAATCTAGAGGGATCTTCATTTGTTGGCATTTGGAAACCGGAGCATTCCATAACAGCACAAAAGACCTATGAAAGAGAGGTGCTGCGGTTGGTAGAGGGGGCGATGTGTTAAGATGCCCCAATGTCATGAAGAGTATAGTGTAAAATGGTAACCGTTGTTTCCTTTGGTCTTCCATCTGTGTACACTGATTGAGAAAAAAAATCAGTTTTAATGATATTTTGAAATGAGTGAAAAGTTTGTGCTATGGTAGGGTAATTTTTTTAATTCTGCTTTTTTCAAATGGTTAAATTTGTAATTATTTTAATTATTTGTTACTCAAAAGGAAACCAGAATTTATCACTGATCACACAGTAAGTTGTTTAAAAGTCTTTTAATCATGATTTCATTAGTGCCATGTGCTCTTATTTATGCTAGCAAGTGGAGTTTTTGGCTAAAAAGTTTAAAGTCTGTTACCGTCAAACTCTGTTACCAAGGTAGAGTAACAATTTATGTAACAGAATTGACAGTAACAGAGTTAACAAACAATGTTATAAAGAAATGTTTTTCGTTAAAAGTAAAAAAAGGAAGAAACTTGTGTAATTTAAAATGTTTTCATTAAGATACTGGAAAGAATTTAAGTTAGTGAACAGTTTTTTTCCTTAACTTTTTTAAATGCAAAATGTATCTCCAATTATAGAATCACTCAGTAGATAAGATTGTTTTGGCACAATACTGGAAATATAATGTTGCAGAAATAAATTCATGGTTGTACTGTATTTTACAGTACGTGCAATATCAATGTACTTACAGTGTACTTACCGACGAAAATACTGAGTAATAAAAGGTTGGTTAAGGTTAGGTTTAGGGGTAGGTTCAGGGTTAGTACATATTACCAATTTTGTGTCAATACTACAATAAATACATAGCATTGTACATGCAAAACAGGACTGGAAAATAAGGTGCCACAAATTCATTTTTATACCAAACTATCTTTGCTAGAACAACATGGCAAACTGGGTGCATTTTTAAAATTAGGAGATGTCTTTATTATTTAAATAAAATGCTTATTTTTAAATGGTTTTGTTTGAGATTTAGAAGCAATGAGTGTCTTACCGAGTGAAATGGGTAGCAAGGAGAAAATGTAGCTTGTTCAGGTTCCTGTTAAATATTAACAGGGGTCAATGTTTAAAAAAACACAAGACTATGCATATATGTTACTGGAAAAGGATTAGTGTAAACGTTCAATATGTTCTTGGGCTAAAAAAAAATGGAAATCGCTTTGAGCAAAATTTTGAAGCACATCACAACCTCATCCCAACTGTAATGAACAGTAAGGTGGAGGGGTCTTTGGGGCTGCCTCAGGGCCCGGACTGGACAGCTTGCTATTATCAATTGCAAAATTAATGGTTTTGGAGGAAACCGTTGTCACATTATGTTCAGTTAGTTTCATTATCATGGACTTTTATTATTAGTTCATATGTGTCAGCTGTGTTCTATTAATCATCCTCATTTGTGTTTGTTATATAAGTTGGTCCCTCAAATTCAGTCTCTGTCCGATCACCGTTACCTTAAGTGTGTGTTGCCCTGCCTGTTTGCCCGCCTTTTGGATATTTATTGTGTTGGAACTTTATTCTGTCTGCCTGAAACCACACGTGACAGCCGTCTGTCTGGCAGTTGAAGCTCAACAGAAGTTGATTAAAAATCCTGACAATGACTCAAAGATGGAGGCTCTACTATTTAAGTCACATATTTTCCACCCTGCACTGTGAATGTTAACACAGTGTATTTGATAAAGGCATGAAAATGTAAGCAGATTTTGTTTGTAAATTAAGGTACAGTTTGCAATTCCTGTGCATTCAAAGACAATTTTGACAATGAAAATCAAGACCAGGTTACAATCCTTTATTTGCAGTGCATCAAGAGTCAAGCAACATTTGTCTTCGAGTATTTGGTTAATTGTATTGCTTAATGTAAAAAAAAATTACACATTGCATATAAGACTTTGAGATGAAAAAAGAGCTCTATGGAAATATATTTGGACACTGGCAAAGTTTAGCACTGAGGTAAAAAAAGACACTTTGACAGATATTGAAGGCTCTGATAATGTCCCATATTAACTACTGTCTACATGCTACAAAATGCAGTATTTGAGAAAAATTTATATTTTGAATCAAAACAGAGATAAAACACAGTCCAATTATCCTTCAACCTGAAACTGGACATGTAATACAATCTGTAGACATCTAAAACGGTTTCTAAAAATTTGCAGATTCTGCTAATCGAAAGTATTCAAAGTACTGAAAGATTCTGAGGTATATACCTTTCTTTGTTTTCAGTTTCAATCATCCTGGCTTCATTTAGACAAGAACAAAAAAGACAAGCACAGTTTAACATACAATCATAATGTGTTTTCACCCACCACAGCATTCTGTAGTTTAACAAATGCAAACTTACATGTGTAAACGTTGCATACATGTTTATAATCTTTGGTTAAACACACATTTCAGGAATTTGAGGGACAAAAAAAAAAAAATAATAACATGAGATATTTTGTACTTTTTTGTAATGGAATTTAACTAGCTTCAATTCTGGTTGTGTCCACTGAGTTTTCTCATCATTAATCTGACGAGTATACCATGATTTATTCTATTGTAATATTGATAAAAGCTTAAAATATGACAAATTATATAATGATTAATTGTTTCGTATAATGACATCTGTCATGTGTTGTTGTGTTTGTACTGTATTTGATGAGAACAGTAAAATCTGAACATGATTTTGTGTATTCTATCCATTTTTTTCTCTTTTATTAATATGAATATTATAAATTGAGGCACATCATATTTTATGACTATATCCAATAGGCTATGGATTATTTTGATCCATTAGCACAAGTCAATATAGTCTGTAATTATATTATGTTGAGCGATTTGGTATGTAGCTATTTTGACAGATATACTATTTGGCCAGTTTAGATTATAAAGCATGACACGTATATCATGTGTGGATCTTACCTAATTTTTAGTAATTTTTGAATACCCAGCGCTCCCTGAATTTGAAGTGCTTTGACAGCAAGCAGTGGAGTTTGAGATAAGCTTGCTAATATACGTCACGGTAAGCATCTTGGTGTCAGTGCTTTGTAAAAACAGCATAGATTTGACCTTTCCTGTCAGAAAACATTGACAAATTAACAGAATCATTGAGCATTCATCAAGAACAGTTATTAGAATCTATTCAGCCTGAAGTTTGTGCAAACAAGGCTTGCATCTTATCTACATTATCACACAGCACCATTGTAACAGTTATCATTTTTCAATAATCCAAAATCACAAATATTAAAACCTAAGTCATGATGTGCCATCAAGTGACGCGTTGACCACTTTTTCTTAAAGGTGAAGTGTCTTAAATTTTTATATATAAAATCTTTAAATATAACGGGTTTTTTTCTAATATAAAAATTTCAAATTTTTATAGTAATTTGTTTTCATAATGATTTTTTTCAAATTATTAATTTCTAATTTTGTAACATGTTATTTAGTATCTTTATCACTGATGATATATGTAATTTAGGAGCCATTCTGCTCTCTATAGCCCCTTTCACACAGAGCGTTGATCCCAGATAATTGCCATAGAATTGCTAGAGTGCCTTCTGTGTGAACGCAAACACGTCCCGGGATCGATTCCGGGATGGGGACCTAGTAACATTGCTGGGATCAGTCCCGGAACGCAGCCTGTGTGAACAAAAGGCAGGTCCAGTGTCGTAAGGGGTGTAGTGATGACGCATGTGTCGTTGCAATGATGTAGTTATCTTTGACCGCCTGTTTTAAATGCAGATCAATGTTCACGACTTCACGTTGCACATTAACAAAGAAAAAAGTTTGTGTTCGTCAAGGAACAAAGGAACGACGAAACAATGTCTGCAAAGTTAACACGTCAGGAACCTGAACGTCACGTGTCTTTACGGGATCTTTACGGGATGTGTGTGAATGTACAGATTCCTGAAAATCACTGGCAGTGTGAATCAACCCAAATCAAATTATCCCGAGACAAATTATCAGTGTATTTTCTAGAATCTCTGTGTGAAAGGGGCTTAAGAAATTGTCATTGCCCATCAAAAATTCATATTGGTTGACCACTAGTGTAAACATTTGGCTCTGTAGTGTTTTCATAACATCATTCTGTTTGTTTTTTAATCAGCCAATGGTGTGTGAGTTTGGGGCGGGGCTATCTGTTTGATTGACCAATCACAGAGTGTTTGGGGAAACATTTAAACATGATTATTGTTCCCACAAATTACACACTTCACCTCTAAATACAACTGAAGTTCAACAAAAGGAGTAGAGCAGTGAGGATGAAGGCATTTTGTAAAGGCACAGCAGTATCCCTTATGTCTTTGTGGACCTCCTCTGGTTCGTTCTTATTCTCCTCGTCCACGTCCTCTTTTATCATGTTGTCCTCTTCGGTCTCCTCGGGCTCTATGCTATCGCAGCGGTCTCCCTCGTACCCCTGGTAACAGTGACAGTGGAACCTGTCGGCGAGCAGCTGGAGCTCGTGCTGAGAGTGCCATCCGGTCACGGTGAAGGTGCCGTTTCGGTTGGACAGGATCCGATAGCTGCCGCGGCTCAAGTGCAGGTAGTGTGGTGCCTGTGGGTCTCGACGGACACAGCGGCCGTTGGACTGACACAGGAAGTCGCTACAGACTTCTGCTGCCCGGGTAACGTTGGTAATGTACTGACCCAGTCTGTAGTTCAGAAATGCCTTGACTTTGGAACAGTTGTGCTGAGGGAACAAAGGAATTTCCAGGAAGTTAAAACTGTGGCATTAAACTGCAGGGAACTTGGTGTAAAGTTAGCTGGCAAGTATATGTGAATGCCATATTGTGTTGCACTCACAATGATAAATCATATCTAGTGTCCTTATGCATGCGTAAAAGTGTGGCATAAAATATTTAGGGCAGGCATTTTCAGCCACGGACACCCAAATTTGACAAGTTAAACTTAAAAAGAGACATGAAAACAATTCAATAAATGGAATAAAAATAATTGTAATTAATCTCACAATTGCAGTCTTTAATACAAAGCAGAATCAAAATGTGAAATTCTCTGAATTGTTCCTTACACCCTTTACAATGAACATTTTTGAAATGCCTGATCTAAGAATTGACTTCTTGAAGCAGATTTGTAACTGATAAACAGCAGTCTTGACCAATGTGAAAGAATCTTCTGATGTTAAATTGAAGATATAGGTTTATGAAAAGTCTTACCCTTGAGGAAGTGAGGTTAAGATCCCCCCAAATGACAAATCCTGCAGCTCCCAAAGCAGCGCTTTCTCCTATCGTATGTATCAAGTCATTCTGTAAAATGAAAATAAATTAGTGTGTATATGTACATAAAATCATTAGAATGTTAGATCACTGCCACAGTTTCTTAAAAATTAAATAGTTTTACTGAAATTATTATAACAAGTTTAAATTTAGTCATTGAGATAGGTGTTATAGTCAAACCCAGCATTCAAACATCCCTTTTAATATTCTCTATTTATTCTGTTGGACCACAAGAGGGAGCTCTTGATTTCAGACTCCAAAATGGTTCATCAGTATAGAGACTAGCAAAATGGGATGTTTACTGTAAGGTGAAATTGTATTAAGAACGTATGTATGATTCCCTTGGGTATACCCAAGAACTTGGGTATGATTCCCAAAGTAAATTTTACATTTCTCATCGAACATATGCACTTACCTGAGTCAGAAAAGCCATGGCCTCGTCTCTGTACCCCAGGCGTGTGTATACGTATGTAGGCAGTTCATAGGGCAATGAGGTAAGGGAGGCCAGTCGCAGTGACTCCAGTACCCTGTTCTGCGAGAAGTGCAGGTTGTGAATGCTGTCTGTGTGGCTCTTGCGTATAGCGAGGGCTGGGAAAAGGGCAGTGCTGCTGTTCCACAGCCAAAACAGCTGGTCATTACGGTGGCTCTCTTGTAGGGGGCATGTGCCGCTGTAGTTGTGTGCATGTACATTGTAATTGTGACAGTCAGGGTAGAGATATAAACCCCAAAGACCATGCGGACGAGTTTGTGTAGCGAGCTGTAGCGTGCCCTGCATGAACTCCATGGCGCTCTTCTCGAAGCGCAAGCGTGCCAGTTCCTCCACCTGTTCGTCGGTCACATTAAGGTAAGCCTGTTTGATCAGCTCGCGGGATTGCTGTCGGTAAATGTCTTTCTTGTGCCAGTTACGACTCCACTGTGGCCTCCAGAACTCCCAGTCGATCACGGCCAGTCCACGGAAGTCTTCCGAAGGGATGAAGTGCGTTATGTCTTTTCGGGCTTTGTGAAAATGTGCTTCAAGACTGTTGTTCTGAGGTAGGCCTCCGTTGATGGGAACCCCTTGCTCATTGTAGAAAGGGTAGTAACCCAGGCGGTTGGCATAAAAGATGGTGACATTCTGGCCCGTGTGGACGGCTCGTGGACTGCCGCTGATGTGGAAAATATCAAGGCTGACGTTGATATTGTACTTCAATGTACACATATCCAGCGGAGCATTCCAGGCTGCCAGGAAAGGCTTGCGGCCCACCAGAGGCAGCTTTGCAGGTTTCTGGCAAAAGGCAGAATGGACCAGGATCAACAGCAAGGAACAGATGATGGCACAGGCTACGGGCACAGTGTGGTGTTGCAAGGCCCCGCAGGGCACACCGGGCATTCTGCTACGTGACTCAGCACAGGCAACTGTCAATCATCCTGTAAGGGACAAAAAAAGTCTGAGGTAAGCTAACAGAGTTATGCCATTTTTACACCATAACTGCTACATTTGCATTTAGCATATGCTTTTATTTAAGGCCACTTGCATCGCATTCAAGGTCGATATTTTACCAGGTCATGCAGGGATTGAAACTTTGAACTTGTCGTTGCTTGTGTCATGATCTACTATTTTAGCTACTGATAGCACTTAAGTTTAACAGCTAAAATAAATGGTAAATGGACTGCATTTATATAGCGCTTTCACAGACCCAATGGCCACCAAAGTGCTTTACAAAGCGCTTAAAATAAATAGGAATTGGCATTCACAACAGATTTGATCTATTTGAAATGGTTTACATCATGAAAATTGGGTGTTGCATACCAGAACTAATCCAAACCTGAATGTAGCTTTTTGGTTACTGTGCTTCTGGGATGATTTTATTGGACAAGTCATTTTAGAGGCAGAGCAAGTTATTACATTTTGACTGGGTAAAGATTACAGAGATGACTGTTTTTCTTAAGAATAACATGCACTGATGAATCAATTGCAATACGAGTATTAAGGAAGTACATCCGTTTTGATTTCATGTTCATATTTTAAATGCTCTCTTAATATAAACTTAAAATTAGCATTAGAATGCATCTAAAGTCAATTTTGCAAACTTATATTTTTATATAATATATATTTTTGGCAAGGAAAAAGCAATTATGACTGATTGTAAAGTAAAATCCGGCTACAGTTCAGTAGCTGAAAATTGTGAAGATTTTGCTACTGAATGACTGTATATAGACAGTCAAGAAATAAAGCACTGGGTTTGCTACTGACACAGTAGATTATGGCTAAAATGGCTAAGGTGTTCGTGTTTAAGATGGATGTGATGCCCTAAGTCTTGAGCCAAGTTAAATGTGCAAAGTAGGGAGAGGTCAAGCGTAAACATAACATTTTGTGCTTCAGCTTGGTTTGAATATGAGTCAAATGTTACTTTGGGGGTTGCTGTCATCAGTCAAACCAGCAGTTAACCACAGGGGTAATGGCCAAATCCAGCCACATACTCTCACCAGTGTGGCGCCCACATGGCCATAATCATAGCTGCCCTCGCCAGATGCCCTATCTGCATGATAGAGCATTAAAAGACAAAGAAAAATATATGAATTTTATGACATTAGATGTAACCAAATGTGAAACCAAGTGTCATCTGCAAAAAAAAAAAAAAAAAAAAAAAAACTTTTCTAACAACTAACTTTACTTTTTTGTGCCATGCAATGACTTTTAACCAGTCTGTGTCAAGGTGGATTTTATTATACATATATATATACACTCACCGGCCACTTTATTAGGTACACCTGTCCAACTGCTCGTTAACACTTAATTTCTAAGCAGCCAATCACATGGCGGCAACTCAGTGCATTTAGGCATGTAGACATGGTCAAGACAATCTCCTGCAGTTCAAACCGAGCATCAGTATGGGGAAGAAAGTTGATTTGAGTGACTTTGAACGTGGCATGATTGTTGGTGCCAGAAGGGCTGGTCTGAGTATTTCAGAAACTGCTAATCTACTGGGATTTTCACGCACAACCATCTCTAGGGTTTACAGAGAATGGTCCGAAAAAGAAAAAACATCCAGTGAGCGGCAGTTCTGTGGGCGGAAATGCCTTGTTGATGCCGGAGGTCAGAGGAGAATGGCCAGACTGGTTCGAGCTGATAGAAGGGCAACAGTGACTGAAATAACCACTCGTTACAACCGAGGTATGCAGCAAAGCATTTGTGAAGCCACAACACGCACAACCTTGAGGCGGATGGGCTACAACAGCAGAAGACTCCACCGGGTACCACTCATCTCCACTACAAATAGGAAAAAGAGGCTACAATTTGCAAGAGCTCACCAAAATTGAACAGTTGAAGACTGGAAAAATGTTGCCTGGTCTGATGAGTCTCGATTTCTGTTGAGACATTCAGATGTTAGAGTCAGAATTTGGCGTAAACAGAATGAGAACATGGAACCATCATGCCTTGTTACCACTGTGCAGGCTGGTGGTGGTGGTGTAATGGTGTGGGGGATGTTTTCCTGGCACACTTTAGGCCCCTTAGTGCCAATTGGGCATCGTTTAAATGCCACGGCCTACCTGAGCATTGTTTCTGACCATGTCCATCCCTTTATGGCCACCATGTACCCATCCTCTGATGGCTACTTCCACCATGTCACAAAGCTCTAATCATTTCAAATTGGTTTCTTGAACATGACAATGAGTTCACTGTACTAAAATGGCCTCCACAGTCACCAGATCTCAACCCAATAGAGCATCTTTGGGATGTGGTGGAACGGGAGATTCGCATCATGGATGTGCAGCCGACAAATCTGCGGCAACTGTGTGATGCCATCATGTCAATATGGACCAAACTCCCTGAGGAATGCTTCCAGCACCTTGTTGAATCTATGCCACGAAGAATTGAGGCAGTTCTGAAGGCAAAAGGGGGTCCAACCCGTTACTAGCATGGCGTACCTAATAAAGTGGCCGGTGAGTGTATATATGTATGTATGTGTGAAGTCAGATACCCTCAAGTTAATCTAGTTAATCTAATCAGGTATCGGTAACGCTTCCTTTTACAATACAGTACTTATGTCTACTTACAGTGTACTTACCTAGAAAGTACTGGCTAATATAAGGTAAGTACATGGGTTAGGGGTAGGTTCAGGGTTAGTACCTAGTTATTACCAAGTAATTGTAATTACTATAATAAGTACCTAGTATGTACATGGGTAACAGGACT
This sequence comes from Rhinichthys klamathensis goyatoka, assembly GCF_029890125.1. Lineage (NCBI taxonomy): Eukaryota > Metazoa > Chordata > Actinopteri > Cypriniformes > Leuciscidae > Rhinichthys > Rhinichthys klamathensis. The sequence continues at coordinate 290,695 of NW_026606843.1, read as the reverse complement.
GTAAAAGGAAGCGTTACCCAGGTATCTAAGTACTGTATGCATAGTGAGTCGTTTGCTCGTAGGTTGTCAGGAAGAGAGTTTCATGGCTTGGGACCGAACTGACTAAAGGCTGAGTAGCCAATTTGTAGCTGTGCTTTTGGTATAAGTTACTATTGGATGTTTGGAGCGATCTTGCCCTATATTTATTCAACAAATTAGAAAGGTATATTAGAACCATCAAGACTAAAAACTAATGAGAATCTTGAATTCAATTCTGAATGATACAGGCAACCAGTGAAACGATCTAAATGTTGGTGTAATGTGATTTTTCATTTTAGAGCGAGTTAGCATTCATGCAGCTGCATTCTGAAGTCCTTGTATGTGTTTACTAGTGCTCTATTTGGTAACCCAGGAAAAACGCTAATGCAGTAGTGAAGTCTAGATGTAACAAATGCATGAACAAGTTTCTCAGTGTCAGCAGGGGAGCGAATATCGCATACTTTGGTGATGTTTTTGAGGTGATAATATGCTGTTTTAGTAACATTACTGATAAGTTTTTTAAAACTAAGGTCACTCTCAAACATGATTCCTAAGATCTTGATCTTATTACAGGCTTTTAGTGATAGAGAGTCAAGATATGGAGCAATAGATGTTCTGCATCATAATAACCGAAAATTCCAATATTCCTTCCAGCTAAAGGAAGCATGTGTAGGTTAAATAATAGAGGACCCAAAATTGAGCCTTGAGGAACACCACAAGAAATGATGTAATGCCTGAAAGTGTAACATACAGTAGTATTCCTGGATCTGAACCAGTCTAAGACCAGGATCTAGCAGAGTAACCAGGTTTCGTTCATCACATTAATTATGAACATGTTCCACTAATGTTTAAGAAGCACAAAGTGCCTAGATGCCTTTGTGTGATCATTTTTTAACAGTATGTAAAATGCTCTATAAAATTTAAAACACAAAAGCCAATGTAAAATGTCCTTGAGTTGTCTTTACAACAAATGACACACAATTTGATATTTTGGGATGTCATACAATGACATTTATTTATTTCAAAGAGTACCTCAAGTGTAAAAAAAAAAAAGAAGAGGGCCACTGAATGTAAAGTACAGTATCCGAAACCTCTCATCTGGCTTTCGTTATTACAGTGTGGATAGTATAAAATGAAATAAAAAATATGGTTAACAGTCTCTAAGTTTGTTTAAATATGTTACATTATGTTCTTTGGTACCAGATAATCAGGAGTATCTGATTTCTCTGAGCAAGGCATGGAACCAATCACTATATGGCGGTAACGCATGCATTGAAAGGTTATTAGTGGCAGTCATGTGCTAAATCAGAGGTTGAAAAATGAGGTATGGCATGGAATGTTGCGGATAAAGGCAAATTGTGGAGCCCCGTGGTGGTTGTTATTGAGTGGAAAGAGCCTGACTGAGAGCGATGTAGCTCCTTTTTCCCCTAGGACTGGCGGCGGGCCCGTACCATGAGGGGGAAGAATTAAACCACTTCCTGCTTAATAAGACCTCTGCTTGCACTGAGCTTCACAGATGATCTTCATGGTATTTGCACTTCACACATTTATGACTTATTAAAGGCTTTACTTAAAATACTGTAATCCAGAACAGGCTTGTGACAAAGGGTTTTCACATATGATTATGCAATGAAGTATGCGAGAAGATTCAAGTGGCGGGAATGAATAAAACTTTCCATGAAGCTTTACGGTTAGCCATCAATGAAAACATTGGGGTATGGAGAATTGAAGTGATTGTGCCTGTATTTCAGATAGATTTATTTATCTTCAAGCTTCCTCAAACCCTCAGCCCTCTCTGGCAATAATTAAGATACATGTGGCTTAGTGAGAGTGGTTTTTACAGAAACCTTTCAGGCGACGGCTTCAGAGAAGCCACAAAAGGCATGGAGTCGACCTGATGCTAGGATTTCGATGCGACTTCATTCAGTCCCATCCAAATGTGAATTTGATCCAAATTGGAAACATAAATATGACTGAGCCAGATTTACAACAGGAGACAGAGGTTTCTTGAATCGCCATAAAGAAACCTCTGGGCTCCTCAGAAGATGTGTGGTTTGATATCTGTGGCTCTGAGGACGACGTGAGTCTTCCCATTTAATCGTTTGTTTGCCTCAAATTAAATGAGATGATGTTCTGTGACATCCGTAGCTTTGTGTCATTGAGGAGAGATCAAATGGAAAATATCTGCAAAGTCATTGGAATCCAAAGATCACACACCAAGATCACAGATAAGAGGCTTAATTTGGTTATTTAGTACTGCATTTGATGCTCGAATGGTAAACAAAACCTTAAAAAGGGAATCTTAATCACGGTGGAACCCAAACAGAGTTATACGTCAGGTTAATCTGAGGACGTGTTTTGCTTTGAGGTGGATTGTTTAAGGATGAGTGATCTCTTGAAGATCAAAGAATCCTATTTTGGGCACTGCTGACACACTAAGCTACTTTTAAGTAAAGCTGACGGTGAAATGGTATACTGACACAATGCTTTCAATTTCACCTTATACCACAAGATGTCTTCACAATGATCATGGGCTCCTGGGAAACTTTGACTTTAGAGGTTGTCAGTTTCTCCAGCGTCACTAACTCTTCATCCGGAAGTACGTTATCTCATCTGTAAACGCTTCCCTCTGATTAACTCGCTTCAAAATATTTACAGAGCCACTGTTCAAAGACCTCAGTGGTGCCACGGCACATTTCCTGACAGTAAACTTTAAATTAAACCCTTTGAGTAACACATATATTTGGAATGGGCTAATTAGGTTTTCTTTCATTTGATTTTCTTTGCGGAGAGGTCTTTCCCTGGCACTTTTACATATACTCACAAATATATATTTACAGTGATATATTTAGGATGCATCGATATTAAAAGTCTGTCTGATAATTATTTTCAGATGGATGTTGGAATTTTTGCAACTTTTTCAAAATGAAAATTTTATTTTAAAGTCCCCCTGTAGTCAATAATTTTAGCCCTTAAAACTCATCTTTGATCACCAAAATTACATGTTAAAACGATTTTTCCTTGAAAAAAATCTTATTGCTTGAATGTAACTCTACACTCTTGCCTCATTTAGTATACACGGTTCTATGAATATGCAAATTAGCCCCGCCTCCACTCACTCGCACCATCTTAGAGATCCACTAGTTGACGTGATTGGTTACAAGGTATGACGTCAGAAACACCAGCGATTTCAAACCGGGTTTTTGAGACCGTCTTTGGTTCACTGCAGTTTTAAGGAGAAAAAACTCAGAAATGGCGTCGACTTATGAATTTGCTCATGGTTTGTCTTAAAGCATATTAAAAACACCACATAGACAGATATAAACAACATTAAAAACTGGATTTTCACCACAGGGGGACTTTAAATGTATTTATGCTATATTAAAATGTGTATGGTTCATATTGTTTTCTACGAGTGAATTTATGCATCACAACATTCTAACATACAGTATGCAAAATGGATATTAATTTTGAGATTTGCTTACAATTACATTTCATAATGTCATTAAATAGTTTGTTGTTAAATTTTTAAATATTTACATTTAAGTGAGCATTTGATGACGGCAAAGGTACATTTAAATACAGAAAATGACATGAGCATGCACAATTAAAAATTCAATACAGATAAATGTAAAAAATCTCTAATATCACCCATTTATTGTCCATCCCTATTTAAAGTTCTTTGAAACCACGTGTAAACATCTTTGCCTAGGTGACTAGGTGAAAAGGGCAAACATTGCTCTTAGACAGCTTTGGTATGTTGCCGAGACACTTTACAAAAAATTCATATTGCTTCACAGGTTAACACAGATCATGTGACTACAGTCATTCAAAAACATTTACTGAACTCTGGATACAAAGTATGTGCAGAAATGAAAACAATGAATTATAGAGTTGACTGAGACAACAGACAACAATTTTAGAAACGCTATAAGAAGATGGAATGTGCCTACTTTCGTCATGCGCTTTATTTTGAGAGCATGCTGATGTCAACAGGGTCATGTTAAATGTGTGTATAATATATTGAGTCAGTAATTAGAAGTCACTCACCTGTAGATCCCACGCCGCTGCCTCTGTCACATACGGCTGATGATACACTACACACATCTCTCTACATCTACAATACACTAGCATAGTTTTTCTCTGTCTGCTCAAAAGCCTACCCACATCTTACTTATATACACAGCGAAGAGAGAGAGACAGAGTTTCCTGAGAGGGAGGAGAAAACAACCACAGAGCCACAGCGAGAAAACCACAACACTGCGATTAGAGTAGAGAAGGAGGGAGGGAGGACTCCAGTCTAAATCCCATTGACTGAGTGCATGTGAAAGTACATGTGTGTGAGTGTGAGTGTGTGCACATTTGATCCTCAAGACAGTCCTACGCTCATCCACATCACTCAGCATTAGCCGGGTTTAGCATCCTCCAATCACCTGGCTGCGAGCTCACACGAGGTTTTAATACACTAGACACAATCAAGCCTTGTTGAAGCTCCGGGAGCTTTTTTCCTGCTCGATTTACTGTCCCATGTGGCCTGTGATTGTCTTGTTTTTGTCTCTTAGTCACTTTTGTGGCTATAGAGTAGACATTTACCAAGAAATATGGCTGTAAATTATAAAAACAAGAGGTGAGAAAACCCTAAATGAGACCTAAAACAAACAAAAGAGGAAAAAAGAAAGAAACATTTTTTAGTTAAAATATTGTTTATGCTTAATTTTCCTGTATTTATATTCAGATTCTTTGTCGTCATCTGCTCAATTTAAGTTAATATAAAAAACAATAATATTTATTAACACATATATGTGTGTGTGTATATATATATATATATATATATACACACACACACATATATATATATATATATATATATATATATATATACAGTACACACATATATTCTATAATAATATATTTTGACTGTTTTCCAGCACATTATTGTATTATGTACAGTATTATTATTTTGTGATCTTGACAAGAATTATGTATTTATGTTAGCACATTTACATTTTTCCATGCCTAAACACACACATGACCACATTTTGGTTATAATTTTTTTTTTTTTTTTTTTTTTTTTGCGCAATGATTGCAATAATCTAATTGCAAATGTCCATGGTGGGATCTCTGGAAGCATTAGTTGCATTCCTATGGCAAACCGTGCTAAATTACCATGTGAATAGTGTTATAGTCACCAAACTTCGTTAGCACATTTTTCATAAAAAGCACTCCCTCCAACTCTAATTTAAAGACAGTGCATGAGTCCTGTGGTGCAGCTGTCTCTTCATTTTATGGGGTTCCTTAAGATCCCGGGGTTGAAATGGAGATAAACACAAGGAATGCTGATTCTCTTCCTCAAACAAAGTCTCAATTCTCACCGAAACCATTGCGTAATGTCTGAATGCAATAGTACTTGTCCTTCTTAAACAAGTGTGACTATTCAATTCTTGTAAAAAATAAAAATAAAAAAAATAACAACTTAAATTACATTAAACTGACACAAAATTATCTTGTACAACTTATATATATATTTTTAATTTGCAATGTAAAAACATGTCATAACTTATTGATCATTTAATTTTTGACTCTGTCGGTATCTGGAAACATGATACTTGATAGAAACTTGCTAGATCTTGTAGCAATTTCATGTCATTATCTAAGCATGAGGAAGCTAGCTGAATGGAGCTTGTTGACAGCCAACAGTCACCAAGTCATCTGCTGTGTAAGGCGTTCAGTATAATGATAGGGTCTAGGTCAGTGTGTAGGGGTAGTGGAGGCATGTTGTCTTGGTGGACACAATTTTCAAACTATAGGCCTTGCGCTGTCGTTCCGCTTGTGCATGGTCCATTAGTTGTATATGGCATCATAAAAAAGATACCAAGCTAAAGCCACAACAAGCAGTCAACAATTGGGTCATTGATATATAAGATAAAGAAAAGGATCTAGAAACACATGAGCCAGTCATTACATTTGAGACGCATCATATGACGTTTTGAAAACTGTAGGAACCTTACCTTGTTATAAAAAGGCCAAATGATTATCTGACATTAAGAGATGCATTAACCTAATTAACAAGAGCTCTAGATCTTTGAAGTTGTTTTGTTTTATCATTAGATTGGACGGAAAACGGCAGCACAAAATGGTTTGACCTGGTCAATGTGGGAAAACCTACTTATTCAGGAAAATAAAAAGTCATCATAACTAACCAGGACCACCAACACACCAAGAAAAGCTACTATAGATCCATTGGTTTCCGGATGCCTAGTTCTGACTTCTGGCTGCTCTCCAGCCTCCTCATAGTGCAGTCAAAGTGGAAATTAATTTATTCAAGAGGAGTTTATTCAGCGGCGGGAGATGAGGTGGTGGACGGCTGAAAAGGTTGGCGTGCTTCAATAGAAAACCACATTCCCACAGTTGAGGGAATGAGAAGGTCATGTTGGGCCAGCAATGTGGATCATTGCTTGAAACTTCCCTGACCTATTGTGCCTTCAGAACAAAAGCAGATCTATTCCTAGTGTACAACTGGAAGGTTGGTTTAGTTCGTCTGATTTAGTTACCGGTCTGTTTTTGTGTGAAATTGGACTAACAGACCCACAGAATGTAATGCAAGTGTGGCACAGCCTTGTCCAACAGGTTTACACGTTAATCTCTTTGGCCTCACTGATGTGTGCATGGTGATGTGTGATGTATTTAATGCTTCAAATGTTCAGTTGCCCATTTTGTCATGTATAGTTGCACTGGTGAAGAGTCATATGAAGTGTAGCTCGACCAAGCAAAAAAAAAAACCTTAAGCTCCATTATAACTGCACAAGTCCATGCTGCAACTTTTTTCACAACTATCCAGTCTAACTGAAACTCTAAGGTGAAACTTTCTGCATTTACACGTTCCCTTGTTCTTGCTCATGCTCTGGTTTTAATTTATTAGCCTCTTTATACGGTAAACCCTGTGAGATGTGTTAACGTTGATTTAATATATGTAGCTATGGATCTATTGGATCTAGATGTCTAGCAAAAAAGATCAAATTATGATTCTGTAGATTCTGAACGAGAACTGAAAAGTAGCGTTAATATCGATGCTGAATGAGTGGGATCTGCAGAACTGTAGAGAAACCAGTGAGGTCTAGTTGAGCACAGTCATCAGATTCCAGACCTCAGGGCGACGTGCCAGGCCAAGTGGTCAGGGAGCCGTTTTTCTGGCATTGCACCATTCAGGAACATACGCTTCAAGACTCTCCCTCACACACTGTCTCTATCCAAATAAGAAAGAAAACTCGCAAATTAGGTCTTAATATCTCATGTGTTTCTCCTACACAAAAAAAAAGGTACAAAAGCTGTCACTGAGGGAGTATGGTACAACTTTTTACCCCTAAAGGGTGCATATTAGTACCATAAAGTTACATATTATGTATTATATCTGATCATCATAGCAACGTGGATAAGTTTGCATGAGTTCTGCAATTCGGCACTCTAGTAAAGTCATGTCACGTTTATTTATACAATAGATTGCACAAAATCAAGTAGCTTTACCATATTAAACACGAAAAACTGTGTCAGTGTTTGGTTTCATCAAAAGTACAACTTCAGTTTCTGCTATAAAGCAGCTCTCCAGTGTGTTCATGTTTTCACTCGCGGACATCTGACTTCAACGGACTCGTTAGAAGATATGAACTGGAAAAGAGTTCCACGTAGTGATGTAGTACTCGGTCTCGAGACTGATTTCTGCTTTCTAGGACTCGTCTCGGACTTGTTCCTTCAAAGACTCGGTCTTGACTCGGTCTCGACCCTTCAAAGACTCGGTCTCTCAGTCTCGGACCACAGTGGGAGGAGAAGGACTCGTAATTTCAGACCGAGTCCTTGAGATTTTTTTTCCAACGCATTTTTTTATGTTCACATAAAAAAAACACACAACACATAACAACAATAATAATAAAATGCAATGTTGACGGGCATTATTTGAAAATGACATCCCATGGTGCAATGCAAAGGCCTAACTGTTGATTATTAACTGGGGTGATATTAAATCATGAATATCAAAACTGACATGTCGAGACAAGATCTCGACTCGGACTTGCTTCCTCAAAGACTCGGTCTTGACTCGGACTCGACTGTATTTGAAAAACAACGGACTCGGTCTCGACTCAGACTCGACCCTTCAAAGACTCGGTCTTGACTCGGACTCGACTGTATTTGAAAACCAACGGACTCAGTCTCGACTCGGACTCGACCCTGCAAAGACTCGGTCTTGACTCGGCATAGGCGGTCTCGTCCCCATCACTAGTTCCACGTGAAAGAAGGCGGAGCCTCAGCGCACACCTACCTATTACATAATCGCCACAGACCAATGGGAGTTCGAAGGTGTTTACCAGCCGGAGCGAACTGTTCCGGAAAGTTTGCTTTGGAAAGCCGTTTCGAACTCCTGAAACGAACACAAAACGAACTTCGTTTTGGCCTGATTTTGTTCGAAATGACGTCATATCAGTTCATTCTTCGATTTCGTCTGAAGTATATCAGGGCCTTAAGTGTCTCAAACAGTGTTCAGATTGGTCTGTAATCCAAAGTCAGAGGTCTCAGTTTGAACTCAAACATTTTTTGTCAAATTATTCTAAAAGCAGATTATCTAAGATGCAATTTCAGACTAAAGTGCTTGCATAACATTAAAAATATGTATTATTGTCTTTGTCAAACGAAATCAAACAGAAGTAGCATTAGTTTTCTTATCCGAATTGAGACGTACATCCGAGTGAAACAAACTAAATGTATGTGGGTGGGGTCTTGCTTCTCTCCAGTGGTTGTTGATTGGTTGGTTGGAGGCAGATCAGAATGTGAGCTTGTAATCAATTGTAAGAAAGGGGCGGGTTTTAAGTGGGCGAAAGGATTGGAGAAGTCTGGCATATGTCACCGGAGGCGATTGACAATTGGGTTGAGAGATTTATACTAAAACAAATTGAAAGACAAAATATAGACGGATAGAATTTTCATTTCATGCTGACTTTAAAGCAACATACTGAGTTCATGACCTGAGCTCTGAAAGTGCAAACTTTAACTTTAAGCAGTAAAATGTTCCTCTGGGAATAGCTGAATGGTTTAAATTTCAGAGTATAATCCTTAGAAGATTACAGTGAGAGAACATAATATCAGGGCAGTGAAACTGACATTGACTTGTTACATTGCAGAAGGGTTGACACAATGACAACAGTGGTGTTTTAGTCATTTTGGTTATATAGCATCCAAGATTGGGCTGTGAAACATGCTTACAAATGGACTGTGTAATGAAGATGAGTTTTTTTTTTTTTCCCAAGCCTTTCGAAGAGGTTTATTCAGACAGTTAGTAAATTACAGACTTCCTGTCTCCTGGTCAACTATAGCAACAATTAGCAATGACTGTGTGAGCGTGTGTGACACACCCCACGCTCTACAAGAGTCACGCTAATGCTAGCAGTGGAAGTGTGTATGGGCTTATGTGAAAAAATTGGGCAATGGTTTTAGTTGGAGATGTGACATAGTGGATTGTGCACGTTCAAGAGATTGCGGGTTCGAATCTGAACTGCGTCATGTTTTAATCCCACTCAAGTTCTTTCTCCTCTGTCCAAACTGTCCAGTTATATAAAGGCAAAAAGCCCAAAAAATAAAGCGTAAAAAGCTTTAGTTTTGCACCAATAACCTCCAGGTTGTCATATATTTATGTTATGATTGGATTTATATGATGATTGGAGTGTGATTTTTGTGGACATTGAACACCACATTTCCTTTGGTACAAAACCACATTTCATCATACAAACTGGGAGGTCTGTTTTATTAACCCTCAGCTTAGGAAATGCGACACTACTGTTGATTTAGCAGCGCTTTAAAGTTTGTTGTATCGTGAATCTAGTGTTTGGTTTGCTGGTTCAGATGGGGCATGTCTTGCTGAGTATGAAGTGTTGTTTGAACTGCCCGTTTTAAGGGCAAGCAGGCTGGCATGTGATCTGAACCTCCGCAATGAAAATAAAGATTCTTCCAATGTTCTCAATGTTCCTCACTTGAGTAGATTTTGGCACAAGAAATTATAGCATAATTGTATGGAAATATTCGCTTCTTGTACTTCAAAAACAGCATTAATGTAAACCAGGTCTCTAGTACAAGTTATGAATCATTTACGGGGTTGTCCTTCAAATGCACTTGATGATTACTGGAAAATGCGTACAAATTATAGAACTTTTTTATATAGATAGATATTAAATATTTGTGCTTTGCATGTGCTGCTAATGGGGCCTTTACATAAGATAATTTTAAGGGTAACTTTACGACAGAGATGAATTTAATAGTCAAAACAGAATTTTAACAGGATCAGGGTTTTTTTACCAGACTTGCGCTATCATGTAAAACGAAAAATAATAAGTAAAATATTGCAAATCAGTATGCGTCTATACTGGATATTTAATTGTGCATGCTCATTTACAATTAGATTAACTTTGCCGCCATTTACACTCATATACTGTACTGTAATGTACTATAATGCTCATTTAAAATGAATCTTTAAAAACAGAATGCAAAAATATGTTTATTGCTGTGACTTTTCATTTTGGTTTTACAATTTACACATGAGTCATCTGAAAGTACAGCCTCAGCAACATTTGGCTTTTTAAACAACTTTCCGCATGTCAGCTTGAGTGATTTTGATTACATTTTTCAGAATTGCTAAAGCTGAAGCATGTAATTTCTCCACCACTAGTGCGACCAAACAAAATTTCAAAAACTGTTTTCATACAGGTTTCCCGAACACTCCTCATCTGCCATTGGTTTAACAAACAGATAGCCCTGCCCCAAACTCACACTATTGGTTGAGCCAGTGTTGTAATGTTGGGCTGCATAAACAAATGGAGTAATGTTTGAATGCCAGAGTAAGGGCTTACTTATTGTTGACTCTGCATATTAAGCTGGGATATATTATTTTGACATAAAAAAATGACACACTTGAGCTTTAAAGCAGCACTCAGTAAGAATTCCGTTTTTGTCAAACAGCGACCCCTAGAGTCGCTGTGGAGTACTTGTACTGTCGTGAATAGCACTCACGCAGAGATGGCTCGCACTCACGGCCGGATCCCCTCCCCCTGTACACCGGTACCTGTTCAGTAGGATGGACGCTGTAACGAGTGGAAATAAGGTATGGCCCCTTTAAGAGCTGCGCGCGCCCAACACCACATGTATACGGCGCCGGGTTATTTCTGTTTGATGCTCATTTTATCAGAATTTTATCAGATCTGTTTTTTTGCCGTAAAGCAATTCGTTACCTCGCGAGACCTGATTTCACACGGCGGCTCGCCGGCCCAAAGTTGCAAGGGTGGTTTTGCGGCTCACACTCACCAGGGGGGTGCGAGACGACCACCATTCAACACGAAATCAGTAATATAAACATTACAATGACTCCAAAGCTGTTCGGTTAAGGTAAAAAAGTTACTTAGAAAAACAAACATGCAGTGGGTCAGTCAGAGATTTACCAGCAGCAGAAGCAGTAACGGGTGTGTGGCAAGTGAATGAGGTGATACAAGATGTTTGATAGAAGGTGTTGGTCGGTGCACAAGAGAATGTGATCCGTGAGGAGAGGAACGTTTGGCATAGCAGGTAATTCTACATCTCCACTGTGGCCCATTAATAGAGCATTTTAATGCCTCCTATAGTTAGCTCTAGAAGAACAATGTCAAAGCCATTCACACTGCATTCTGAGGAACATGTCCAGACAATGACTGAGCTCGTATTTTTAACCATAGGTCATAACAAATGAACCTTTGACTTGTAGCAAAGTAGTATTTTAACAGATGCTGCACATTTAAAAAGATTTAGTCTGTCGCATTGGTTAGTCGTGGATGACAAGCTGAAAACATCAACATTGTACATATCAGGCCTTTGCCGGACTGTTTGTTCTGTATTCAGCAGTGGATTGGACGTTTCATTACAGTTTGATTAAAATATGAGGTAATTGCAATGATTTTTAAAATATATTTTATATATAAATATAATATATAAATATCTTGTAATAGGCTATAATTAAATGCAATCATGTCATCTATCTATCTGTCTGTCTATCTGTCTGTCTGTCTGTCTGTTTCAAAATATTACAGAAAAAAATACATTTAGAGTCATTAAATTAACATTGACCCATTTTTACTCTAAACTAAGACATATACAGTGGCAGTGGCAACCAATATTTAATGTAATACCTGTCAGTGGGTAAGATAAATGGATGTGTGGCACATTTTAGCAACCCATAACCTGTTATTAGTGGTGATAGAGTGGGGTAATGTAAACTGGTAGTTTGTGGAGAAATTATGGAAGGGAAAGACGACATCACCAATGAGACCTTCCTTTCTCTTCTGTTCTGAGCTAAAGAGCTCCTGATAATAACTGTACTTTAGACTCACCCCTGACACGGAGACACTGTGAGGAATTAAATGATCAGTTGTTTATGTGCATACAAATATTTCAACCATGGTATTTACAAGGTAGTTTACTGCAAGATATTTTACAAAATACCAAGATAGTATCATAGCATACCCACTTGTTTTCTTTTTTTAGTCCATGTCCAAAAAAAATAAAATAACAAAAAACATGGCAGTATGTGGTCAGTGTCCAAAAATAATACGGTAGGTTTTGTTTGTATTAATATTGTAGTGTTTGTTACTTTTATGTGTCACATTGCAGTTTCACTGTAAAAACTTTAAAAACAAACATATGATTTTGCTAAAATGTTATTCATTTTTCCATGTCAAATTCTGCACTGCAAAAATGCGTGATTGATTTCAAAAAGCCTAGAAATGTTTCAGCATTTGTATGCTTAAGGAATGCTGAGCTTATAGTTCACCCAAAAATGAAAATTGTGTCATCATTGTCTTACCTCCAAGTTGTTCCAAACCTGAATGAGTTTCTTTCTTATATTAAACACAAAAAAATTATGGTAACCCGACAGTTGACGGCAACCATTGACTTCCATAGTAGGAAAAAACATACTATGCAAGTCAATAGCTGCTATCAACTGTCTGGTTACCATCATTCTTTAAAATATCTTTTATGTTCAACAGAAGAAAGAAACTCGTACAGGTTTGGAACAACTTGAGGGTGATTTTTGGGTGACCTATCCCTTTGACAATAAGCCTTGAAATCAAGGAAAACTTCTTAATGAATGGTTCAGCATACATAGATCACAGAGGGAAATTGTAGAATCTAAGGTACGAACGTATGATTCATTGGTCCATTAGTTTAACCACATTAATTCTTGTTGATGTTGTATTTAGAAATGTACTTCTGCACTTCATACGGTACTGCTCTTTATTGCAAAGGACACACATACCCACCCACCCACCTAAACACACATACTGTACTGCTTTGATGTGGTCCACAAAGAGCAAAAAAACTATGGAAAGGCACCGAATGACCCCACTCTCCAATATATACTGGACTTTTTTCCTCTTAACTTCCCGGCAAGGGGTCTGGAGGTGCTTGTGTTGGATTTGTCTGTCCCACCCAAAACTTCAGGAATTCCTCCATCTCTAGATCAGGTTCCAGGTCTGTGTTTGCGAGTGTATCCTGGGCTCGGACCAACAGCTGTGAGGTGTGTCTCTGTTATGCATGACTTTGGTAGCCGAAAACCTTTCCTCACATTCCTGCTTCTTACATGCACAGTGATCCAGGTTCAACAAATAACATGAATGCATATAAATATGAAAATCCAACCATGTGTTTTATGTAAGACGCAGAGAGTGTTTTCTAGTCTTTGAGTGAGAGCATTTTTTTTCCCGGTAAATATTGATATAAGATTAAATTAACATGCCAAGTTCCATCAATAACAGACAAGCTTGGGCAAAATGAAAAAAAAAAAATATATATCTTTACTGAATGTTTAGCTTGTGTGCAAAGCACAAAACCTTCTCTTGCCCTTTTTGTGACTCATTTTACCCTTGACCAAATCAACAATGCACCACATATTGTTTGCAAAAAACAGTTTTTATGTAATGTCTTGCCCAAAAAATGGACAAAAGGTTTTTATCTCCAACAACCGAACCTCAAATCCCTTAACAGATGATGGTTGCTTGCTACAAAAGAAGATGTAATTTAGCTTAAAATAAGCAGGAGTTGCGATTTTCCCAGGCTTGGTAATTTATTGACAGTTTTGGCTGCCAAGCTGAATCACAATCTACGGAGCCTCAGTCTACACTGAGACATGTTGGTCAACCAACTTTGTCTTATTACACCATGCTGTTATGTCTAATTTCTGGGTAAATAGTTGAGAATATTCTCCTCGGTTTGGGTGGGGAAAGAGCATTTGGTGTTCTTTTGAATGAATTATGATGCGTTTGTGCTTATTATACTGAACACTGTAGATTAGAAATGAGACTTGAACACTCAGATGACAAGATGAGTATTCATTACTTCTTATGATGGATGCATGTTTAAAATATAGAGTAAAACTTGTCACTTCTGTACCTGTACTATACACTTGTAGAGGAGATTGGGGCTACTTATCACACTATTTTTACTCCAGTGAAAATTCTGAAGGTGGTTTATTATTGAAAGTTATTGAACAGTTACAAACTCTTATCTGAATGCATATACAGTGGGGAGAACAAGTATTTGATACACTGCCGATTTTCCAGGTTTTCCCACTTACAAAGTATCTAGAAGTCTGTAATTTTTGTCATAGGTACTCTTCAACTGTGAGTGACGAAATCTAAAACAAAAATCCAGAAAATCAGAAAATTTGCATTTTATTGCATGACATAAGTATTTGATACATCAGAAAAGCAGACCTTAATATTTGGTACAGAAACCTTTGTTTGCAATTACAGAGATCATACGTTTCCAGTAGTTCTTGACCAGGTTTGCACACACAGCAGGGATTTTGGCCCACTCCTCCATACAGACCTTCTCCAGATCCTTCAGGTTTCGGGGTCTCCAAAGATTTTCTATTGGGTTTAGGTCTGGAGACTGGCTAGGCCACTCCAGGAGCTTGAGATGCTTCTTACGGAGTCACTCCTTAGTTGCCCTGGCTGCGTGTTTCGGGTCGTTGTCATGCTGGAAGACCCAGCCACGACCCATCTTCAATGCTCTTACTGAGGGAAGGAGGTTGTTGGGCAAGATCTCGCGATACATGGCCCTATCCATCCTCCCCTCAATATGGTGCAGTCGTCCTGTCCCCTTTGCAGAAAAGCATCCCCAAAGAATGATGTTTCCACCTCCATGATTCACAGTTGGGATGGTGTTCTTGGGGTTGTACTCATCCTCCTTCTTCCTCCAAACACTGCGAGTGGAGTTTAGACCAAAAAGCTCTATTTGTGTCTCATCAGATCACATGACCTTCTCCCATTCCTCCTCTGGATCATCCAGATGGTCATTGGCAAACTTCAGACGGGCCTGGACATGCGCTGGCTTGAGCAGGGGGACCTTGCGTGCGCAGCAGGATTTTAATCCATGACGGCGTAGTGTGTTACTAATGGTTTTCTTTGAGACCGTGGTCCCACCTCTCTTCAGGTCATTGACCAGGTCCTGCCGTGTAGTTCTGGGCTGATCCCTCACCTTCCTCATGATCATTGATGCCCCACGAGGTGAGATCTTGCATGGAGCCCCAGACCGAGGGAGATTGACCATCATCTTGAACTTCCATTTTCTAATGATTGCGCCAACTGTTGTTGCCTTCTCATCAATCTGCTTGCCTATTGTCCTGTAGCCTATCCCAGCCTTGTGCAAGTCTAAAATTTTATCTGATGTCCTTGCACAGCTCTCTGGTCTTGGCCATTGTGGAGAGGTTGGAGTCTGTTTGATTGAGTGTGTGGACAGCAGGCTTGTGCACAATTCAGAATTGAATTGAGAATGACTCCTGAATTCCAATTAAATTCTTGAATTTGAATTGAATTTGAATTGATGTCAAAAGTAGGATCTAGAATTACAATTCGAATTTGAATTAAAGGATGCAGAATTGTAAATCAATAAAAATTCAAAGAAATTCATATACATATATTAAGTGAAGTGCTTAACAATGAAGCGTTACAGTAAATGTCAGATATGATTGCATTACATATTCTATAAATGATATTAGTTTGAACTACTTGTACAGATTACATTTACAGGAAATGTTTTTCCCCAGGAATGAATGCTCTAGCTCTACAGAACAAATAATTTTGATTTATTGTAAAACTTTGATTTATTGTAATTTTGTGGAACAGATGGAACATGACTCCATTTCCCAGAATTACTTTAGTAAATCTTTAGAGAGAAAAAAATTTGAGTTGGACATTTGTTTATATATATATATATATATATATATATATATATATATATATATATATATATATATATATATATATATATATACACTCACCGGCCACTTTATTAGGTACACCTGTCCAACTGCTCGTTAACACTTAATTTCTAAGCAGCCAATCACATGGCGGCAACTCAGTGCATTTAGGCATGTAGACATGGTCAAGACAATCTCCTGCAGTTCAAACCGAGCATCAGTATGGGGAAGAAAGGTGATTTGAGTGACTTTGAACGTGGCATGATTGTTGGTGCCAGAAGGGCTGGTCTGAGTATTTCAGAAACTGCTAATCTACTGGGATTTTCACGCACAACCATCTCTAGGGTTTACAGAGAATGGTCCGAAAAAGAAAAAACATCCAGTGAGCGGCAGTTCTGTGGGCGGAAATGCCTTGTTGATGCCAGAGGTCAGAGGAGAATGGCCAGACTGGTTCGAGCTGATAGAAGGGCAACAGTGACTGAAATAACCACTCGTTACAACCGAGGTATGCAGCAAAGCATTTGTGAAGCCACAACACGCACAACCTTGAGGCGGATGGGCTACAACAGCAGAAGACTCCACCGGGTACCACTCATCTCCACTACAAATAGGAAAAAGAGGCTACAATTTGCAAGAGCTCACCAAAATTGAACAGTTGAAGACTGGAAAAATGTTGCCTGGTCTGATGAGTCTCGATTTCTGTTGAGACATTCAGATGTTAGAGTCAGAATTTGGCGTAAACAGAATGAGAACATGGAACCATCATGCCTTGTTACCACTGTGCAGGCTGGTGGTGGTGGTGTAATGGTGTGGGGGATGTTTTCCTGGCACACTTTAGGCCCCTTAGTGCCAATTGGGCATCGTTTAAATGCCACGGCCTACCTGAGCATTGTTTCTGACCATGTCCATCCCTTTATGGCCACCATGTACCCATCCTCTGATGGCTACTTCCACCATGTCACAAAGCTCTAATCATTTCAAATTGGTTTCTTGAACATGACAATGAGTTCACTGTACTAAAATGGCCTCCACAGTCACCAGATCTCAACCCAATAGAGCATCTTTGGGATGTGGTGGAACGGGAGATTCGCATCATGGATGTGCAGCCGACAAATCTGCGGCAACTGTGTGATGCCATCATGTCAATATGGACCAAACTCCCTGAGGAATGCTTCCAGCACCTTGTTGAATCTATGCCACGAAGAATTGAGGCAGTTCTGAAGGCAAAAGGGGGTCCAACCCGTTACTAGCATGGGGTACCTAATAAAGTGGCCGGTGAGTGTATATATTAGAACAAAATGTATGCAGGGTTGAGGAGGGACTAGTTGCGTGCATGAAATTATGTTATTAAATTACTAAATTAATGTAATTGTATTTAGTTATAACTGAGGTAAAATGTGTAATTCAATTAGTTACTAATCAAATGAAAAGAAATTGCTCTACATTGATAAAGTAATCCAAATAAAGTGATCCAAACCACATTTATAATGGCTAACTTATAACGGTAAGCAATTACATTTCCAAAGTAACCTTCCTAACACTGAGTGTGTGTGAGATTCAACAGATTCTTTCTGTTGTGGAATTTCTTTGAATTGCCATGAATTTAATTCCACTTCCTGTCATTCCAATTCAAATTCAACTTCCTGTGGGGCGGAGTCAATTCAATTCAAATTCCAATTCATGAATTGAATGGAGGCCAATTCTGAAATTCTGAATTTTGCACACCCTGGTGGACAGGGGGTTTAATGGGGTTTTCAATAGGCCGAGTACTGATACTGATTTCTTGATTCAATTAAATTCAGATTCTGATTTAAATTGTATTTGATTAGATTCCTATTAATTTTAGCATATCCACTGATAATTCTTGAGCATATTTATTGATAATTAAATTATTAATGAAAAGGTTTGACTCAAAAGAGCCATTATTTTGTTCATGAATTGATCTACACTGGTTGTGCTTTGTTTTTGATTCACTAAAAATCAAAACTGGTTTTAACTGGGTACAAAACACGGTCAATGTGCCATACTGTATGGGAGTGTTTGAATAGGCTGGGCATCGATCAAAAAATTCCCAATTTAATTAGCTTCTGATTTAAATGTGATTTGATTAGATTCTAGTTCATTTGAACCTATTTCATAATTCTCTTGTAAGTAGTTACTCTCCTCATGTTTTCAAAAGTAAATGACCAAACATATCTTGACAATGCAGATGAAATATGTGGATAACATTGAATAAATGCCTTTTTGTCAGGTTAAAAACTATTATTAAATCACTCAAACCCCTTTATCTGAATCTCTCTCTGTTGCCTCGCACATCCGCCATGTTTGTAGTTTTTTACACTTTCTACTTGTGTTTGTAGTTCTAATCGAATCCTCATCCAACGCACTATGGGTTGTGGGCAATGTTAGCCATTAGAGTGTGCACGGATCTGCACTTCGGATTCTAATCAGGAAAAGTAGACCATCCGGGTGGGAATACTCATTTCAACATACTATGATTTGGGATACACTAATTCTAATTTCGAAAACAATTTAGGGTGGATAGTATGTGATTTGGGACACAGCACATGTTTTTGATTCACTAAGAAGAACCAGTTCAAAAGAGTGACTTACTCTCGCTATTTTGTGCTTTTGAATCACTAAAAAGATTTGATTTACAAAAGTCCTTTGTTCGTGAATGTCTGATCAGATCGATTCTTTATTTTAGGTATACCAGTTTTTGTGTAGTCTTATGCTGCGTTCCAGGCAGGTTTTTGAGCACGTAAATCACGACTTCAAACCACGACTCACGACTTTGTAGCGTTCCAGGCCAGTCACGCCAAACTACCTGAGCGCAATATACATACTTATTTTTTCAGACACATAACATTGTATTACATAATCGTGTGTGTATATTGTTTCAGACTCATAATATTGTAATACATAATCGTGTGTTTATCATTATCATTATTATTATATTAATATTAATTTGACTGCAACGTTATATTGTCCTAAAGTGTATTCTCGCTGTGTACCGCCTGCAGAAACACTGCATCCGTAGGGGCTGCCATTGTTGTTTTGTATGGTTTTGCGGGCTATGTGACGTCAGAACTCGTAACTGGGAGTACATCGATCTAGTACGAGTTCACGGGTGGGAAGTCACGGGTTTGACTGCCGTTCCAGTGCACTTTCACAGGTATAAGGTTGGAAAAACACGGGTTACAGGTTGCCTGGAACGCGGCATTAGCCTCAGATATCAAGCCCATAAACCATTGGCTAAACGTTTGATGAATATATGGCACAGAAAACAGGAAACACTTCGGGAGTTTTGAAGTCGGCATCTGATTGATTGTATTCTCCAGGATTTCCAGGAGACATGTGTGTCACGTTCTTTAACGGTCCGCCTGGAAACAAGAGTCAAACCCCCTCATGGAAGATGAAAGCCGTCATGTTTACAACCGTGACAATGAGTGAGACAATCCATGACCGCTGGATTTTCAATAGTATGTGAAGTTCGTGGCGCCATTGTTGCAGTAAATTCGCATGATGTTCTTGAATGAATTGCACGCCTGTCTGTTATTGTGGTGAAAAACTTTTCACTCAAAACCTTACAGCTAGATATCTTCAGCTTCACCTACTCTAAATTTAATTTAGACGGTTTCTGTTAAAGAAAAAGGTGTTAACCATCTACACGGTGCTTTACAGTATCAGACACTTAATAATGAGACACAGACCTAAGAACATGATGACAGACAGACAGGAGAAATGAAGGGACAGGACCAGCAGTAGTTCCCCCAGGATACTGTCTCTCGGGTGGGGTGGGAGAGGCTGTGCTTTCTGGGGCATCTCACAGTAGATGCCCGTCCAGCCCTGGTAACACTGACAGGTGAACTTTTGCTTCATGTCCAGGATGTCGTGGTTGTTGAGCTGGCCGCTGACGTGGAAACGCGGCCCACGAATGCCTCGGTTGAGGCGGATGTTGAAGAAGCGAGGGTTGAGGTGCAGGTAAGCCCCAGAGTCCAGGCTCTTGCGGACACATTTGCCGTTCTTCTTGCACAAGGCTTTGCTGCACAGTTTAGCGGCTGAGGTCACGTTGATCACATAGTGACCCAGAGGACCGTCAATGTATTTCTTGACTGTCATGCAGTTTCTCTGGCCAAGACAAACACATAAAGATATTAGGGCTTTTTTTTTTAAGTAATATTGGTCAATATCAGTGATGTTATTTTGAAGTAAAACTATTAAAAATCATTTTCATGAATTAAAATAAAGCTGAAATAAAATATAAATATTAGATGAAAAACTTGTTTTCATGAATAATATATTTAATTCGTTTTTATATTTTCCATTTTCAGTTTAGTAATTTTAAAAAGTTTGACAGTAGTAATTGTTTTTTTTTTTTTTTATTAGTTTCTATTTTTTTTAAATGTCTATATAGTTTTTATTCATTTTTGTTTTGGCTTCAGTTTAGTACATCAAGCTAAACTAATTTTTTTTTTTCTTGGCAACTAGCTGATTTGTGTGTATGTATATATATGTGATTTTTCTACAAAAGCTTTCTCTCGCATAAATGCTGTTCTTTTAAACTTTCTATTCATCAAAGAATCCTGAAAAAAATAGTACACAACTGTTTCCTAAATTGATAATAATAAGAAATGTTTCTTGAGCAGCAAATCAGCCATGATTTCTGAAGGATCATGTGACACTGAAGACTGGAGAAGTAATGATGCTGAAAATTCAGCTTTGCATCACAGGAATAAATTATATTTTAAAATATATTCTAATAGAAAACAATTCTTTGAAAGTGTAAAAATATGAGCCTTGGTGAGCAGAAGAATCTTCTTTTAAAAAACATTTAAAAACTTACTGATGTAAAACTTTTGACCGGTAGTGTGTGTATGACAAAGTGTTTCGGTTTCTGATCACTGTACATGATACAACTCGTCAAAAAATTTCCCCCAAGTCAGTTAAAATGTTTAAGCTTTAAGACAAATAAACAAAATTACCATTATGTCACACAACATAGAAACACATTAACAGTTTGTTAACTCTTTCCACCAGCTTCAATGTATTCTCTTCCTCATTTTTGTAAACAGGATATGAGACGCACCCACAAAATGAGCATGTGTCCTTCAGGAGCACATGTGTGATACTGTATAAATCAGATACAGACAAGCTATGATTACGCTAATATTGCTTTATTTTAGGTTTAGACAGAAATCATATTTGAGGTGTCCCTTTTAAGAGATAAACTGAGGACAGATTGTTCCCTAAGCTTCAACCATATTAAATATGTTAATGCCATCAGCTCAAGCTGATCCCCATGTGGTTCTAAATGCTGTTGGTTATGAATTCTAATATTAGCTGTTTCACCTAAAAATGCATCCAATCCAGTCAAGAGGATTTATTGTTGGATTCATTTTGTTAACGTGCTCTGTACACTAGCGTTCAGTCAAACTTTAGAACGATATAATGCGTACCTGAGATCTTGCATATTCAGATGACCCCCACAGGACCACCCCAGCGGCCCCCAGTGCTGCACTCTCTCCTATGGTGTGGACCAGGTCACTCTGTTCAAGATAAATATTTTTATGTTAATGCGATTCAAAGCAGAAAAGCAACAGATCATATCATAGCTTTTTTAGTTACAGGCCTGGAGAAGAAATGTGTTACTATTGAATAACACAAACATCCCTATTACCATTGCTCATATAGGGTTTGTAACTCCGACATGAATGATACTGTTAAATAATGCGGCTTATCGAGGAGAGGTGTGTAATCGCACATTTAATTTTTGCCTGGTGGTAAGTAAAACAAAACAGTAGACCTGTACGTGTAATGTATGGTCTGGAGCCTGTACTATCACAATGAACATATGGAAGCTATCGGTTGTAACCTAAACTAGTCATAATAAGTACATTACCTTGATGTACGTGTACCTCACTGTCTAGAAAGGCGGGTGGTCCCGTCAAACTGAAAACACGCCTGCAGACCTACTGCAGAGTTTGATTTGGAACATTCCTCTCATAATGAGGTGACAGATGAGTGTTTAAGCATATCTCTGGCGTTTAAGATGCCAGGGAGGAGGGTGATTTAGGGAGTGGGTCTGTCACTCAAGTATTCGACGAGTGATTAAAACAATGTGCGTTTGACAGGTCCCTTTAGACGTCTGGAAAGTGCGTAAAGTATTCAGTGCGCAAACACAATTCAGTGCTGTAATATTATAAAAAATATTTTAAATGCATATACTTAATTAACTAAATATACTGACTCATAGAGTTTAAATGCCTGTTCACATCAAGAACTATAACGGTAACTATAATAATAATTTGTTACATTTATATAGTGCTTTTCTAGGTACTCAAAGCGCTTTATATGGAAAGGGGAATCTCCTCAACAACCACCATTATATTAATATATTCACACCAATAGACAAGAATGCTGTGTTTATTATTTGTGTTATCTGCCAGTTTAAATGCTCAAGCTTGAGTTGGATGGATTCTGATTGGCTGGCAACAAGGTTTTTATCATTCATCAGCTGGAAAAAATCATTCTGAAAGTAATTTCAGAATGATATCATTCCTCTGTGATGTTACCGGTGTGGTTGTGGTGTGGAGTTCAGTATTCTAGTTAGATATATCGTTATAGTTCTCGTCCTTGGTTTGAATCGGCCTTTAGTCATTCGTAAGTTGATTTACCTAAAAACTAGGCTATAAACATTGTGGCTCCATGGTGTTTTCAAAACTTTGCTGTTTGTTTGAGAATCCTGACCAGGGGTGCGTTTCCCGAAAGCATCGTTAGCCAACCATGGTCGCAAGTTGGTCGCAAATCCCATTGAACTCTATTGGTAACGACGGAACATGCGACCATAGTTGGCTAACGATGCTTTCGGGAAACGCACCCCAGCATAGCAACACTGGTTTAACCAATGGCGTGTGGGGGAGGCGGGGCTATCTGTTTAACTGACCAATGACAAATAAGGGGAGTGTTTAAAGTATCCTGTTTGATTTGTCGACAGTAGTAGGCCTAGTGTAGATATTACAAACTTTATTTTTGACTCTTTCCCTGCCAGCATTTTTGCAAAAAAGTTCCCAGCCAGCGCCAGCATTTTTTAAGATAATTTTCACTAAAGTTTCATGGCCCGCAGAATGTTGTTGTATGAATATCTGAATATACAGTGTATATCAAAAGATAGAACAGACCCTCTGCTTTAAAACAACAACAAAGAATATTTTTCTTTCAGAAGACGTGTAATAGCGCCCCTAAAATCTCCGTCTGGTGGGGAAGTGTTGTCTCAGAAATGATGGAAAATTACATAAATGGCGGGAAAAGAGTAAATATTTTTATTTTATTTTACATCTTTCAAAAAAATATATATATTTATAGGCATACAAATGTCCTTAAATTAGTTTTTCCAGCATGAGCATCACATTTCAGCATATCAGAGAACATTTTCTAACTGCTATGCCATGATTCGGACTTAATTATGAACTTTTTACCTAATATTCCACTCACCTCTGATAGGACAACAAATGTGTAGGCGTAGAAAGGTCTGGAGTAGACGAAAACTGGCAGCGTATAGTCATTCCTGGCAATCGAGGCGATCCGCATGGCCTCCTTGACACGGTAGTGCACAAATTTTACCGTGTTGGCCGAAGACTTGAGCTCATAGTCGAGATAGATGGAAGGATAGAGGGCCGTGCTCTCCTTCCACAGCCACATCAGGTGGTCATTGCGTACATGCTCTATATTAGGACACTCTCCTGTGTAACGCAACGGATGCTGCTTATAACCATAGTTGTAACAGTCAGGGAAGAGGTAATACCCCCAAAGACCATGCGGTCGTCGACTCTCGGCCAGCAAGAGCGTTGAGTTCATGAATACTTGTCCGGCCCTCTCAAAGAGTTCCTTTGCTTCATTCTCCACCTTACTTTGTGGCCAACCAGGATGCAGCTTCCTTATAAGTTCCTTGGATTTGTTTCGGTAGATGTCCTTCGAGCCCCAATTGCGCACCCACTGCGGACGCCAGTTTTCCCAGTCGATGACACCAAGCCCGTGAAAGTCCTTGAAGGGAATGAGCTTGTCGATGTCAGCTCGAGCTTTGCTGAGGTGTTTGCTCAGGCTTTGGTTCTGAGGAAGGCCTCCATTGATGGGAATCTCAGAGCTGGTGTAGTAAGGGTAGTAACCCAGGTGACTGTGGTAAAAGATAGTTACGCTGGGGCCGCTCAAAGTCTCGTTGTGGTTTGCAACGATGTCGAAGACACTAAGGTCCAAATCCACCTAGAAAAAGAAACAGACAAGATGTTATTCCCATCATTTGGACGACACAGAACATTTGCTAGATCATTGACACATGTTCAACCTTGAATCGAAGACGACAGGATTCGGTGGGTGCGTTCCACACCACCACAAACGGACGATGGTGTAACAAAGGCATTCGGGCCTGCTTCAACTGATCGGCCCAAGCAACCAGAGACCCACACACTGCCACCGCCACAAAGCCAATCAGCGCCATCCCCAAATACCCTCATAGATCAATCAACACACATGCCACAACCTGAAGAGAAATGAAATATGAAAAATCACATCTATGTTGAAAAAATGAGTACATCATAAGGGTAATTTGGCAAGGATAATCAAAGACATGGTTGAGTGACAGACAAGCGAGGGTCAGTGAGCAGCCGTGCTCTAGATTCCACTGCACAATGATTCTCTGTTCTGCATCCAATTAACTCAAGTAATTCATGCATACAGGACTTGATTATGTAACCGTAATCTAGCAGCAGTGTTTATTTAAGTATTATTTATGCTGTATATTATTATAGTATTCATTAATATCATTAGAATTGGCATTTATATATATAAATATTGCTGTGTCATTTGTATATACAGTATATATATATATATATATATATATATATATACTTTCTATTTAGCTTTCTTTCTTTTTTCAGTTTTAGTCATTTTACCTGGCTTAAAGTTTGCCTAAAGGGACATGGTGATGGAAAAAATATGAGTTGGGAGAAAAAAATATATTTCAACGCTTTTGCGTTGTCTCACAAAACTTTTGCATTCCCCCGAGAAACTTTGCCTTCCCTCGTAAAACTTTTGCTTTCCCCGAAAAACTTTGCATTACCTCGCAAAGCTATTGCATTCCCCGAGAAACTTTGCTTTCCCTTGCAAAACTATTGCATTCCCCCGAAAAACTTTGCATTCCCTCGCAAAACTATTGCATTCCCCGAGAAACTTTGCTTTCCCTCGCAAAACTATTGCGTTCCCCAAAAAACTTTGCTTTCAAACTATTGCATTCCCCCGAGAAACTTTGCTTTCCCTCGCAAAACTTTTGCGCTCACCCAAGAAACTTTGCGTTCCCTCTTAAACTTTTGAGTTCATCTCCCACATTACGTTGCTGATATTGCCCCTTTTGGTAGGTTTCTTAACATGTTCCTTTACAGTCTTTTACATCTCATTCATATTTTTGGCCATTCTTCCATGCAAAATTATGATATACTGGGACACTTTTAGACAGTCATCTCAAATGCAAAAAGTTGTCCATTTCTTCACAAATACACACATACTGTAGTAGATATAAAGTCAAAATCAAGTTTTTAATATTGTTTATATGTCTATGTGGTGTTTGTAATGTGCTTTAAGACGAACAATGTGCAAATGTATAAGGTAACACCATTGCTTGGTATTTTCCCCTAAAACGGTAAACAGTCTCAAAACCGCCCATTATATGTATACTGTCACAAACATGTAACCAATCCCTTCAATGTGCGGGGCTTTTCTCCACTGACTTTCTATGATGTTCAAAGTGTTTCTAAGGATGCCTATTTTTTATAAATCAGCTGTCTGAATCTGAGATGGCGAACATGAACATGTTTTGTGTAACATCAGCATCGCATTATTAGCTGTTTGATAACAGTCAAGCCAAAGGCTAATCATAAAAAATGACAGTTATGTTTACGACGATGTAGAGAACGATACATAAAATGCATTGCCATTCTGTTCATCGATTTCTGAATCAGTTTCTGGTTCAAACATATATTGCTGAATTAAACCAATATTTCCACTTGCTATTGTGTAGCGTTTGCTGCAGTTGACCAAGTGGATCATGCAGTCTGAGCTATTTTAAGACAAGAAGAAATTATTTTCACTGGAAAAAAACTTTTAAATATGTCATTTTGATTATAAAGATGAGTTTTTAAGGTATAAAATTATTGACTGCAGGGGGACTTTAAATAGTATATTATAATTATTGATGATTATAATTAAAAGTTTTTGTATATTGCTGTACTTTTAATAGTTGTATCACTTAACTGTTAACATTCATGCATGAAAATTGCTGTAAAGATTTTACCCAGAGGAGTAGTTTCACCCAACCACAAAACAACTGTTGATAATAGAATTACAGGGTTTCTATAGACTCTTAAATAGACCCTTGAATATTTGTAATCTAATTTGCTGGTTTGGGTTGGATAGCATGGTAAGTTACATGTCGTAAGCCATAAGGTTTTTGTAGCAATATTTTGAATAATTTACTGGATTATTGGAATGCTTCATTTTTATCTTGCTTTTCCTCCTCTCTCGATTTGAAAATGACATGTGTATTACATTAAAATACCTTGCTAATCTTGGTCAAATTCCTCTTATGGTTACAAGTGTGATTGTGTACCCAAAGGGGGCCTCGTAAATGAAATCAGCCCTGAACGTGCACCGCCCTGCCTGTTTATTTTTTTTAATAATTTTCTTGAATTAAGGCTGACACGTTTTGTTCATAGAGAAAGTTAGGACAAAGAAAACAATGATGTCAATTCATCATCTGAAGGGCTTTTCTCAAATGCCAATATTTTTAATGGATGGCACCTCCTTTTCGTGGGTTTGTCGGAGTCTGTCAGATAAAATAAAAGGGATGATGTAGCTTACGGGACATGGGGAAGATCTGCATTTCCTCTTCCAGTGAGATGGCAGTGAAACTTGTCGATCTAACCCAAGAGCAACAATGTGGTGAAGTCACCAAGTCTTTTCATAAACCACAACCATCTACAGTGCCCAACCACAAAAAAGACCCCCCAAAAAACCCGTCTGAGACATACTGGCACTGGCTTTTTCCTCAGACAGACAGTGCTCGAGGGACATGAGAACCAACTGCTTTTTTATTTCTCCCTTTACAAAATGGACTGATTGAATCCAGATGACTAAGGAGCTACACATCATGTTTTGCACTGAACTTTTTTTTTATATTCACTTAAATCTGGAAATAAAGTTTATACAAGATTTTTTTTTATCCGTTATGCTTTTATCCATGTTCTAAAACCTATAGAAGATTAAAAAAAAATTAATTATATTTCACAACTGTGACTTTATTTCTCACAATTGCAATCTTATACCTCCTAACTGTGAATTTTTAAATGAATGGTTATAATTGTGGCTTTATCTCAAAATTGGACTCGTCTCATTATGACTACATCGCTCAATGGTTACTTTATTTCTCCAAATTGCTATTTTATACCTCAAAACTTTCTTTATGTCTCCCATTGTAGCTTTATATCTCAATTCTTAATGTATTTCTCATAATCGTAACCTGCCGATATCTCAAAATTTGATTCATCTCATAATGATTATATCCCTCTATCGCTGCTATTTCTCACAATTGCAGTCTTATAACGCCAAACTGTCTTTATATCTCACAATGTAGCTTCATGTCTTAAATTCACAATGTGAGAGTCATAATTATGAAAAACAAATTCAGAATTTTATCTTAAAATTTGACTTATCTCATAATGACTTATTCTCTCAATCGCTTCTTTATTTCTCGTAGTTGCAATTTTATACCTCAAAACTATCACTTTGTCTCGCAATGTAGCTTAATATCTCACAATTATGTCTTTTTAACCCCACTATTTGAGTTTATATCTCAAAATTGTACTTATCTCATAATGACAAGTCTCTCAACCACACGTTCTCACAATTGCAATCTTATACCTCCAAACTGTGACTTTATATCTCGCAATGTAGCCTCATGTCTTAAATTCACAATCTGAGATTTAGTCATAGTTATGAAAAACAAATTCAGAATTTTATCTTAAAATGTCTCATCGCAATTGCAATCTAATACCTCCAAACCGTGATATTATACCTCCAAACTTTATATCTCGCAATGTTGCTTCATGTCTCAAAATTCTGAATTTGTTTCTCATAATTGTTACTTTATATCTCTTTGTGGATTTTTATCTAAAAATTTGACTTAACTCAAGCGACTACATCTCAAAATCACTACTTTATTTCTCGTAATTGTGACTTTATTATCTCTTGTGGCTTTATGTGTGGCACAAAGTGTATTTCTTTCTTCTCGCAACAGCCTATTTTTCTTTTTTTACTCTGAGGCGGACACAGGCTTCCATAGTAACCCTCTTCAACATGAACATGGCTTGCAAAAGCTCTTCTCTCTTATACTCTATGATCAAACCAGAACATTAACTTCATATTGTAACCAGCATGCAGCTGGAAAAAATACAGTGGTCAGCTGTAATCAAAAGGGCTCGTGTTGCATACCTCCGAAACTTGTGTTCCCGAACTTGAAAAGTAATGGAGACCGAGCACAAAATAAATGTAAAACCAGGCCTGTGCAAAGCCTTTAAGCACAGAAACATCATGCTGCATCTGATAATTGGGAAAAGATTGTCATTTTCATAGAGATTCGCCAAGATTATTCTCGTAAAGTTTGCGACCAAATAGTCTTGACAGTAACAAACCCTGGCATTCCTCTAAACACAAGCTTTTGCATGAAATTCAATGATGAGAAGCCAAAGTGCTCTACAAAACATTTCACATTGGCCCTGCATGTGGCCTATGAGTTTGATATTTACAGCCTGTTTAAACAGAAGTGTATATGTGGTAATGTGCTAATAAATACAATTTGCATATGGCGCATGGCTGATGTGGGATACGTTACATGAGGGTAAGAACGTACAGCTGCCTCGCTTTGCCTCAGCAAGAAAAAAGAAATGAGTCAGTATGAGTATTTTGCCTGCTGGAGTCCGTATGTGGAAAAAATGTGTTTATAACTGCTGTTGGTCCCGTATACCTTAAGGAAAAGGGCTTGACGGTCGGGACCAACATTAACACCCACAAGCACCAAAAAGAAAATGGTCAAAATTGGCGAGTAAAGAAGAGTATAGTTAACAATAGGTCACATTTTATAAGGAACATCCCTAGCCTGGTATTAATAATAAAAAATAATAAAAAATACAGAGGAAAAACTGGGTACATTTTCTCCACAAGGTATTTTTCAAGACTCTTTCTGTAATGCGTGTCTTTGTGTTGTAAATATGTTCCCATGGCTCATGTCTGAATGACCCGCAGTGTCCCACAGATATTCACAGCACTTTATGTACTTGGTTCGGACATACTACTGTACATGCCAGTGGGTGTTTATGTTCTTCATTGGTTCCCATGAAGCAGGTTGTCCTCACAACAATGAATGCACTGGTTGCTGAGGGAAGCTGCTATTGAAGGCCTCCAGAGTCCAGTCCTAATTAGGAGGAACTTGCTCTTGTCTACACACACACTTTACCACCAGAAAGCTCTTTTCACTTGCCTTGAACATGTATTTCTGCTCCGTTTCCATGTACTGTAACAGTTTTTAATAGTAATTTAGTCCACAACAAAAAAATTATTTTGTAAAATGTGATTAATTTGTTGATATAAACACCTAACATATGTTGTATGTGCATACAGTACAGTGTTGGATAAGTTACTCTAAGAAAGTAATTATTTATTAGTAACTAATTACATCTTCAACAGAGTAATTAGATTACTGTACTAATTACTCTCTCTCTAAAAAAAGTATTGCATTACTTTCTAAATCCCATATCAACCTCGACCAGTTAAACAATACAAGGATGAAACGGCTCTTTTAATTTGTTCAAATAAATATAAAATTGCATAAATTATTCTTGAACTGACCAAAGTATTTAAAGGGAGATTGTATTAAAAACACACATTTTAGCATTAGACGTAAAATATTGATGTTAAATCCAATTGTTCTTTAGTTTATAAAGTGTTTAATGCAATTACATTACAGGAAATCAAGAGTAATCCCTTACATTACTTTTTCAAGGAAATTACAGTAATTAATTTCTTAGTTAATTACTTGCTTTTATATGTATATCGATCAAAATTAGAAATTTTTTTTAATGTAATTGTATGTTCGTTTACACAGTTTTACCGTCATCTATAACGCTCACTTCAAGTTAAACTTTAAAAACACTTACATTTAATACCACTGTTGAATGTAGCCTTTCTTTACCAAATCTTTACGTGGGTCCCATTGACTTCCATAGTATGGAAAAAGAAAAGAAAAACTATGGAAGTCAATGGGACCCATCAACAGAAATTCAGGTTTGGAACAACTTGAGGGGTGAGTAAATGATAACAGAATTTTTCTTTTTGGTTGAACTATCCCTTTAAGCTTTGAAAACTTCATTGAAGACATGATACAGACAGATTCTAGTTTTTGATTGGGATAAATACTTTGCACTAACCTCAAGAGTTCCTCAGTTCCAGCACCGCTCAGCACATCCGGTGTAATTATCTCGTCTTTGTACTGAATATCCAGCTGAGGCGCTATATGTGCTCAGAGATATCACAGTTCATCTGGATTTGCTGTGCGGTTTGTTGTGTCAGTGAATGGCACCAGCATTGACGCTCTCTTGCTTTGTTAATTGATTTGGCTCCTCCTCATCAAGCTCCCAAATGAAATCAACAGCAATTAGTGATGGACTGCTGATTTGTTGCCTGATTACAATAAGATGCCTTTGCTTTTGTTGCTTTGACACTTGAAGGCCTGATAATATAGGTCAGTGTCAATAAAAGATGAGGAGAAGTTGTTAGATGTTGCTTTCATGTAGTTTTGAAAAACATTTTTCAAGAAACATTTCAACCAAGCAGCTCTAAAAATGTAGTGTAACCATCAAGTAAAAAGTGTAAACATATTATTTTCCTTAAACCTTGAGTACATGTGAATAATTTTTTTAAATATAGTTTTTAAGGTAAAAAGCTATTTTAAAATTATTTATTGATTCATAAATATAAAGTTTTCAGGGAACTGGACCACATAACATTTTACAACTTGAATTAATCTTGTCTTGTCATGAAAAAAGATCAAATGATCTGATATTCTAAAAATGTATTGACCCCCTAAAAATGTTTTATTTCATGTTTCTTCGTGTTGGCTGCGCAACATGACTTATGGCAGATAAAAGTTTAATATTAATATGAGTAGTGCTGTCAAAATCCATTAATCACGCTTAATCACATCTAACATAAAAGTTTTTGTTTACATAATATATGTGTGTGTATACAGTACTATTATATTAACATATTTTATATAAATCTGTGTTTCTCAATCTCAATTTATGAAGCACAATAAAATATTAAAATATTAAAAAAATGTAATTCAGAAATGTATAAACACTCATCATAGGTGTATTCATCGTGCATATGAATTGCATTTGTTTAATTATTTATGTATTAATAAAAAAAATAGATGTCATTGATCCATATAAAATAGCCTGTAGAAGGATCCTGTAGTGAGAATATGCTGAGCACAGCACCCAGAAACACACTTGATATTCGTTCTTGTATTGAAACAGTTGTGAAAACACAGTCGTCCTTCTTACCGTAATGAAATATGATTGTTGTTATGGAGAGTAAACCCCAGACAGTTTCTGTAATGTCAGGTGGATTAACTTTTCAGACACGAACGTTTAGACTACATGACGGGGTGGGGGCGAGTATCTCTGGCACTGACGCGGGACGGCCTGCCAGTTTCTTCCTTTCTTATGCACGTTTTCACACATTAAAACATTCCTACGGTTTCCTTTCGAATAAGATAATAGTTGCTTTTTTCTTTAAAAAATCATATGTTTTGGCAATTCTGAAGGCCTGATGGTGCATTCCTGTTGGTGTTTATCTGATTTTGTTACCCACGGGGAGGGAATGAACTGAAGTGCATAGGAAGTCCCCCTTCTCTGCTTGCAAAACATGGAAATTGCATACCACAACAGTATTTGGCAGCACAGACAGATCAAGGACTAGGTTAAATTGCATATTGTTATGTAACAGTAATGGGGAGGAGAGTTGGTCTCAGTCGGCAAAGTACAAATCCAGTGTGGCGGAGGTGGACGGTATATCAGTGTTACAATGCATTTGTGAGCTGTGCAAGGAATATGTATGGTAGACCTAGACATTATCCACCGGGGTTTGGCTCCAAACATGAGCTTGGCCAACCTCCCGAAGTGTCCGGCCCACCCTGAGCGTGCTATGGCCCGGAGGTCTGTTTCACAGCTTCATGTCTTGGCAGGTGCAAAAATCTGAAAAATACCAGTGTCCGGTTGCATAAAGCACCTTAAAGGTTGTATCAGCGATTTCAGGCCCAAAAAAGGCCATTCATCTAATCTTTCCTAACGATCCGCGAGCTGCCCGCCCCATAAGCAGGCCGTTGATAGACGCTGGCTTCTTCTTCAGCTCCGACTTCGACTTTCGCACAAGCGCAAAACCTCACAACACCCACCCCCTGTCGGTGATTGGTTGGAACACTATTTATTTTGGTTTTGAGTGGTTGGTGAAACCAATTGTTTCTATAGGAACCGGCTGCTGCAGTTACGCGATGAATTTACCAATCGGCGATTGGCTCTTATTTAGAAGGCGGGACTATTTAGAAGCCGCCATATTGAGTGCTGCACTTTTCCCCATTCAAAACAATACGAGCGACGCGTCTTGTGTTATTCTATAGTTTTTGGTATATCATAAGGTTTGAAAACTTCGCTCCCTAAGGGTTACACAGAGTTAGCAGGTTTAATCCAAGTCTTCTAGCGAGACACGATCGGGTGCTTTATATGATAAACAGATTTGAATTTAGGCATTATTCACATATAAATATTGATTAAATTACATACATAGCACATATTAAATATGGTCAACGGAAGCTCAAACGTGCACGTTCAATTAATGGACAGAAATGAGAGAATATTAAAAAATCTTTATTTGTGTTCCAAAGATGAACAAAGGCATCCTCATGTCATTAAGAATGACATGAGGATGAGTACATTAATACATTTTTTGTTGTTGTTGTTGAACTATCCCTTTGAGTTTCTGTCTCGTCTGATCCTTCTCTCTCATATTTGGTTTTATTTTTGGTGCACATGCATGCATGTGTCCATGGCAACAACTGAGTTTTGTTATGGCAAATGCTGGGTAATTTTATGACTGTACTAAAGCATAAAAATACCATAATATGTTTGCAAATAATTAGGAAACATGCTAAGTTCACACACTGGTTTCTCTGAAAAGCAATGCTACAGGCAGTTATTCTACTTTGAAATGTGAGTTCCGTGTCGGAATGTCTGTTTTTTGTTTTGGTCTGTGTGACTCCGCCCACTGCCAATTTACCCAATAGTATTTCGACACTCCGGGTTGCCAGTTGGCGTAAAAACACAGCGAGTTCCAGCCATGGAAGCCAGCAAACAAACTGGGACAGAAATCACAGATTCTACCCAACCTAAAAAGCCTCGGCATCCATTAAAAAGTATCTATGACCAGAGGCATTTTAAAACGCTGATACATTAGCTGATGAACAGTGTAAGGCTCATTGCTGTCCATTAATTGCGCTTGTTCCCATTGCATGTCTCAATCTGGCAACCTGAAGGTGTTTTTCATGTTAAAGGGATACTCCACCGTTTTTTCATATTAAACTATGTTATTCCCTTAACTAAGACGCGTTGATACATACCTCTCTCGTCTCAGTGTGTGCACTAAATCGCTCTGTCTTGCGGCGAAACTTTGTTAGCACTTAGCTTAGCCCAGTTCATTCATTAGGATCCAAACAGAGAAGCGACCAAACACCTCCACGTTTTCGCTATTTAAATACAGTTACACTAGTAGTGTAACTCGACCAAGAATGGTGGTTTCTGAATGGTCTCTGTTTGGATCCTAAGGAATGAACTGGGCTAAGCTAAGTGCTAACAAAGTTTCGCCGCAAGACAGAGCGATTTAGTGCACGCACTGAGACGAGAGAGGTATGTATCAACGCGTCTTAGTTAAGGGAATAACATAGTTTAATATGAAAAAACGGTGGAGTATCCCTTTAAGGCTACTTAAGGTGTTTCATGCAACCCGGCACCAGCTTCAGTACATTTACCTGATTTAAAGTAACACTATGTAGTTTTTCAACCTTCATAATATATTCCCAAGACACTTGTGATGGTACATCGACTTACAATAGGTTAAATGACACGTCTGCCATAGCCTGACGTGGTCTTTATCGCTTTTACTGGCACTATGTAACTTCGGGTTTCGGGTAGTAACCGGGGCACAAAAAGAACTACAAAATTCGACTACTTTACGGCATACGTCACTTCCTCCACCACTTCCTCAAATTGTCTGTGGCCCTTGTTGATTCCAAAGCCGGTGCTGGATAAGCAGCGAGCGTGCGCGTGCGACAGTAGGCTGCCGTAGGCTAAATTATTTACGACAACAGTAATGGACAATTCCACTTCCAACCTGTAGGGCGACCGCTGAGGAAAAGTTCTTTGGTGTTGCTTTAAAGTGGACCTATTATGCCCTTTTTCAAAACCTTGATTTTGTTTTTGAGGTCTACTAGACAAGGGTTTCATGCTTGAAAGTAAAAAAAAAAGAATAATAATTTTTTTACATTGTTGCAGCACCTCTCTTCCCAGTCCATCTGTAACACTGAATTCGGAACCGCATACTCCTCTTACTATTTCTGCCATAGAAAGATATGGTAAAAGTAGTACGAGTATATCGAATTCAGCATCTGTTTTGTTCTGGTCTCTATGAAGCCTCTCCTTCTGAAAATTTCAATGTCCTCTGATTGGTCGACTGGACCAGTGTGTTGTGATTGGTCAACGACTTCAAACGCGTCTAATTCAAAATACTAATAAAAACTAAAGGCCTAAAATACTAAAATGAAATATACACTGGCCAAGATACAACTGAAGAAACATTTCTAATTTGGTATGTTTTTTTTTTTTTTTGCTTTAAAAAAAAAGACTAATAATAGCAGCATCACTATTTTTTCATTTGTAAGTTGCTTCGGATAAAAGCGTCTGTTAAATGAATAAATGTAAATCAATAACAATAATGTACTGTAAGTAACAATGTCAGACAAAGCTAGCAAATGGCAACACTTTTTACCTGAACACAAAAGTTTCCCTAATTTAATTAATTTCAAAGATACAAAAATCAACAGTATAAAAAAAACAATAGAAGACACTGACAAAAGACACATGCACAGTCAAAAAAAAAGAGAGGAAAAAATTATGTTGAGCAGTAGACAGTATTATATGTGTGGATGAAGCTGGTCTGTGAATTTGGCAAGGTCTAGGTGTCAAGAATATCCAGAAAGAACATCCTGACCCAGAGTACCACTAACATCCTGAGAACAGAGCGCCTGATGGAAGAAAACCCTAGACACATTCCTTCACTCTCCATCAACAACAACATTAAAACTGTAGTGATACATTGACATCTACTGGCCAGTTCATAGAACAGTAGTTTTCATAGCTGTGGTAATGAACACAACTTTCTGGGCAAGTTGATACGACCAAAACTGGCCACAATTCAACACCACATGAACTTTAACATTAGATTGTTTTGTGTTTATTGTGAAATCATCTTTGTAACAGCTTAATCATAAGCTCTCATTTTCCCAAAATGAAGGGTTTTATTTTAGGATAATGACTGGCTGCTTACTCTATAAAATAAATGTGGACGTGAAACACTGATTTGTGAAACGATTTTATTATTTTACTTGCAGAGAAAGTGGATTGGACATACACAACACAAACAGATGTAGGAAACATTGGGTTCCTGGATGAATGTTCAGTAATACACTGTTGTACCAATTTCAAACAAGTATGCAAGAATACAGTATTATACATAAGAAATAAATCACATAAATGCATCTTCTATCCTCACTGACTGTATTTGATCACAAAGTATACGTTTTGTAAGCAGTTTTGTAGTTCATTGTAAACGGGTTTAAAATGCACAATCCACAGTTAGAGGGTAATATTAATATAAATTAACAATAAATGCACAACATCTTTCTTTTGTAAGCATGTGAAGATATCCATATAATGGCTGTAACATGGATAAATCTACTTGACCATGCCAAATTGTTAAAAATGTGGCTCATCTCTTTATGGCAGTTCTACAGCTTTGGTTTTTGCAGTCAATGCAATTACATTTTGTTCATTGTAATTGTCTGGAGATTTTAAAATGATTTAGTGTTTATATTGGTATACCTTTGGCATACATATTTGTAAATGTTTCATTCAAAGCCATGGTCATTAATTCATTCAAGTAATAAATGTAATAATAATAATAATAATAATAATAAATGTAAATGTAAATTTGTACCGAACAAAATTTGTTCACAATTTATAAAATTAGTGCATTTGTGGTGTGTTTTTTTTTTTTCCGGCTAAAATAGATTTCAATTGTTTTTGTCATCCAAAAACCTAAATCTTAGCTTGAGCACTTGAAGCAGATTCATCTTCGCTGTATCCCAGCTGTCTTCCCAGTCTAGAAGTCAAACAATTCACTTTAATATTTAATATTATACACAAATATTTGGAAATTATTTAAGTAGCAGTACACACTCTACAATTGTAATTTACTTGACAGAAAAAAAAGTTTATTCTGGTTATTCATATTATTAAAATATCATTAAACAATCATTTATAAATATATTTAAAATGAACTATTTAATAATTAATAAAAATACACTATCATTCAAAAGTTTGGAGTCAGTAGGGTTTTTTTAATAACACTTTTAGGTAACACTTAACTTTACAGTGTCCATGTAGTTACTGTAGTAAAAACTATAAATTACATAATAACATGCAACTAAACCAAACCCTAACCCTATAGTAAGTACATGTCTTGTTAGTGGTGCTTGCAAAGCAAATTAACTACCAATTAATTTTTGTTCTGGACAAAATTTCGGTTCGTAACTCGTCCTGCACCGCTTGTCGTAGACCCATGAATGATGTGTGCCTTAATAAAAAGAGGTGTGCTATGACTTTTATAAGCGATCGGGCGTACGAAGTTCACATGTGGGGCGAAAAACTGTGAAAAGGTCCCACAGAATTTGTGAGATGATATCTCAGGATCAGAATGACAGAGACTTGTGGGTGGGCTCATATGACTCTGCCCAGCAAGCAGCTGGGACACTGAAGACTAGAGTAATGTAATAATTGTAATAATATTTCACAATATTACTGGTTTTATCGTATTTTTGATCAAATAAATGCAGCCTTTGGCAAGCATAAGTCTTCTTTAAAAAAAAAAAATGTTTTAAATCTCACCGACCCCAAACTTTTGAATGGTACTGTATTTATAATTAATTATTTATACATAAAATTAATATTTTATAATTATTTATAAATGACATTAAATATTTACTGAACATGTATTGTGTTGTGAGACAGTGACAGCCCACCTGAACTGTTGCAGGCGAGCCGGACAGAGAAAGTAGCCTTCGCTCCAAGCACTTCTTCTGTGTCCTCAAACACTGGCTGTGGCAGATTCTGCTGTTTGAACCACTCATCTAAACGGTTTCTCATAGATACATCGTTTGCTTCTGTAAGAGGTTGAGAACTGAATGAAAATCATTAAATAATCATTTTTATAGTAATATACTTGTGTTTAGACAAGCCGGTTGATATTCAGTTGCTCTGACCTGCCTTTACCCCCAGAAGGCCCAGTATTCGTGCACTGAGATGATTCCGAGCTGCTCTCTTGGAGCTCTGGCATGAGCACTTCAGCGTATAGTCACAGAACGACAGCTGGATGTTGGCCTGTTCCACAGGCTTCAGGGAAATGACGGGGTCTTTCTGACCGGCCCCCTTCAGCATAGAGCTCAGCTGATTCTGCACCTCTTCAGTACTTTCAGCTCCAGTTAGTGAATCATAACCAAAGAGGGGTGATAGTGAACGCAAGGCATTCTGGAAAGCAACCAACTTGGCTTCACCCTCTGAGGACCCTAAAAAAAGACCACATCATATTTGAATAAAATGGCATTCGTTCAGGTATTTAATACATGCTTTTACTTTTCTGTTCTCAGTATACAGTATATATATATATATA
Organism: Rhinichthys klamathensis goyatoka; assembly: GCF_029890125.1. NCBI lineage: Eukaryota > Metazoa > Chordata > Actinopteri > Cypriniformes > Leuciscidae > Rhinichthys > Rhinichthys klamathensis. The sequence continues at coordinate 252,258 of NW_026606843.1, read as the reverse complement.
TATATATATATATATATATAGAGAGAGAGAGAGAGAGAGAGAGAGAGAGAGAGAGAGAGAGAGAGAGAGAGAGAGAGAGAGAGAGAGAGAGAGAGAGAGAGAGAGAGAGAGAGAGAGAGAGAGAGAGAGAGAACCAATCAAAAGTTTGGGGTCGGTAAGATTGTTAATGTTTTTAAAAGAAGTCTCTTTTGCTCACCAAGGCTGCATTTATTTTGGTCAACAATACAGTAAAAACAGTAATATAGTGAAATATTACAATTTAAGCCTGTGCGTTAATCCCTCCCTGACAGTGTAATATACCTTTCAAAATATTTTTTCATTTTCTTTCTCTTGGACGCACTTATTTGTCATTGACCCTGAAAATGAAGTTTTTCTTGATTCTTTGGAGTACAAACTCTTGTTTCTACAGTCTTTTTAACATCAAATAAGACACTCATACTAACCTTGTCCTGTATAGATAACTTTGTAACTTATGTTCTTCAGTGAGCAGTAAAATGGCTTTACAGAGCCTTCAAAATCTTCTTGTGGAAGAGGAAGAGAATTCTGAGAAAAAACCTGCTTCACCTTCGCACTGGATGTCTTTTCATCTTGAGTTCGAGGTAAGAAAGATATAAGCATTTGTTAGGGGACATGCATATATATTCGCACACACATTATGAGCAATACACAAAAGTAAATACACAAACGTACCTGTACTAGAATCGAAAATTGACACTGCACAGCCAAACAACAGGTAGGCTTTTCGAGTGGCTTCTTTCTTGCTGTCGTAGCCTTGTTTGTTAACATAAGTATATTTTTCCAGGTTGATTTCCACACTACATTTAAAATTCTCATTACACGTCATGTTCTCCATCTTCACATGTGGGGGCTTGAGATTATATACATTAAAAAGCTCATTGATTTCTGTAAAATACACAAAGATGTACAAGCAGATGAGAGCGCAGTTGCAAATCAGTGCACATTTTTACACTGTACCACTAGCACTCACTGGTGTCCCATTCAATAGCATATTATCTTCACCTGAACAATCAATCCTGGGCTTTTTCCTCTGTGGAGAACTGGATTCTTGAGGCTCCGGCAGCGCAGGAACAGGAACAGGAACAGGAACACGGACTGGCTCTTGTCCTGATGGGAGTTGTGCTGTTGTGGAGATGCTTTTAGACTTCAGCTCTGAACGATCTTTCTCTGCTGCCTGACCGATAGATACTGCAGAAGTAGCCAGGCCCGAGCTGATACCACTGGTCACATGCTCATCACTGATCTCTGTTTTTCTCTCTGTGTCATAAACGGGACTTTTGAGACCTAGCTTATCTAGACGCTCCTTCAGTTCACCTTTGAAGTTCTTCTCAGTGTCTGATATTGGAGCACCGTTGAGGATCCCTGACAGATGCTGCAGAGCAACTTTAGCTGCCTGTTGCTCAGCCTGTTTTTTATTGGTGGAGCCATCTAAGAAATGTAAGACATGAAAACTAAAGATCAGCAAACAATAGCTTGTAAATCAAAACACACATTTTAGTAAACAGAAAATAAATGGGCACATCTCACAGTTTAATCTGGGTCATATTTAATCTGAATATATATATATATATATATATTCATATATATAACATATCTGGACACAATATAATATTGTTTTTATTCACATTATAGGGGATGTATTAATATTCTTAATTGTCATTAAAAACACACATTTTTTAAATGAGTAAGATCTTAAAGTGCCCCTAATTCAGCCTCTCTAAACCCCTCCTTACTGAAAGCCTACTCTGCTCTGATTGGTCAGAGGGCCCAATCTGTTGTGATTGGTCTACTGCCTAAAGAGCGTGTCAGAAATGAGTATTACCATATCAGCTCCAGATCTTCCTCAGCACTTGATACACAGTGATATGAACAGAGCTAGAGCTCGACTAACTCCAACCTTGGAGAAGCTGCGAATCTGTGTGTGTGCACGTTTCGGGTATCCTTTTTACAGGACCTGGCGTTCACGAGGTTAACAACTGGTACGCAGGGGAAGTGCAATGACAACCTGACTGACAAACTGGAGCCTAGAAACCCAGATTGGTGACCTCAGTGGAAATTCTTTTTAAGTTTATCTCTGCCTTAACCAATCAGAATGATTCAACCTGACATGATGACGTATTGCTTGAGAGTATAATTGTTGCTGTAATGAGTGTGTACGCAGAGATGCCTACGAACTCTTTGCTGAGTGTGAAGCTGACTTCTGCTGATGAAACTGCAAACTATTCTTCAGTAAAGATTTTCTTCAGTCTGCATTTATTGACTCCTGGTCTTCATTCATCATATCTGGTCCTTGGGTCTTTAACTGTAAAATCCCCTACAGTGCACTTTGATCTTTGAAACTGCAGTCATTTTACATTCACAAACAGCTGTATATTACACACTGCATGGAAGGTAATATCTGACAAAGCATAATAGGGGCACTTTAAAATGGTATTAACATAATATGAAAAAAATATGTCTTTGTTTTTGGGGTGAAATATGACCTAGAAATTCACCCGAATAGTGTTAAAAAAAAAACAATAAAAGTAGAAATCACCTTTGTCATAAAAAGTGAAAGGTCCCTTGAATTTGAGTTTGCAGATAGCTGTGTTGTCATCATCAACAAACGCTTCTGTTGGCTTTTGTAAATCATTGGTGTCGAAATGATCCATGATCACTGACCTATACGTCTGACCTGTTGTAACACAAACTAAATCCGTTATGCCCTTTTGAAAATCATTTGAACATATTCTAAAATATTTGGCTCACAATAACACCAAAAAACTACATTAGCAAACTCACAACATATTTTATTTTAAGTTAAGCCTCAAGTAAGAGTGAAACACTTTACATGTGAAAATACTAGCGTATGACTTAATGTTTGGCTTTATTATCAATATTGATAATACATTTGATATCAAATCTACACTTTTTACTTTACCTTTTGCTGGAGCACTGATGCGAAATCTTTCCCATAAAACTTTATAAGCGGCTTCAGTTGCTTCTTCCTTTGAAGAGCATCTATCAGACGCAACTTCTTGATCAAGATCCACAGTCACTTTACTAAAGAAAGTGATTCCTGAAATGTCAAAACAAAAGATATTTTTTGAATCACATTTCTTTTTATTTAATTTGATTGATTCATCATGATTAATATTTTCTCTGCTGTTTTCCTGTATCCTTTTCATTTTATTTTTAAAGTCGGCATGAAATGGAAGTTGTGATGGTCTTTTCTTCTCAATTGTGGCGTGGTATATCCCAGTGAAACGGCTTCACAAACAAACGAAAAACATGGAAAAACACGGAAATCGAACCTGGTCCGAATTTTTTTATGATGGACAAAAGTTGTGGAGGCAGTGTGTAAACATGATTGACACAATGGGTCTCATTCATGAAACACGAGCAGAACGAATTTTTGTGTAAATCGTGTGTAAAGTGGTTCTGGCGTAAATTTTCAGATTCATTAAAATGTTCGTATTTTCCAAATGTTAGTTGGTACACAAGAAATCTACACCTGCTCCCAGCCACGCGTAAATAGTGCGCTTAACACCCGAACGTTTTGCTCATTAATAAGGCTGCATTTTAATTCACCTTAATCGGGTACATATTTGCACAGCATTTTGAAAAAATATTATATATAGTAATTACATACGGTTTTTCTTATTATGAGAGCCAGTAATAGCATCTGCGATGGTGGTCCTTCTCCAGTTTGAATACTATTTTTCCGAAGTGAACTAATTAGTTTTTTGCTCTCAAGCTTAATGTCGAACCATTTTCTTCTCACTTCTGGGAATGTTCGATTAACAGACGAAACTCCATTCACTGCATCTGTAATGCTGCCAAGCTTCCTTTTTTTTTAGGACCCGATACGCCACTATGTAGGCTACGCTTGAAAATAAAATGTGGCGTTTTGAATGAACTTCTGATAATAAAACTTCAATTTCTGCATCTGAGAATTTTTTTTTTTTTCGCATTCATGTCATAATATGATGCCCATATATAGTTGTCAGTCGGATTTAATGGGCGGGATTTATGGTAATTGAGAATGAACGTGCACGCGCGTCCCATTTACGACTGATTGGAATTCATTAACACACACACACATTTCACTATCACATCTGACGTTTACGAAGTATTTGTGAATCAGGAGAAGAGTTTTCGGGAAGGTCTCTTTACGCGCAAATCACTCGCATATTTACTCGTATATTTACGAATGTTTCATGAATGAGACCCATTGTGAGGTCATATTTATTTTTTAACGTGCGAGAATTTCGGACTCAGTGTGCAAGGACTTTAAGGGTGGGGTTAGGGGAGGACCTTCATGCTTACGTTTTTTCCTACAGTTCACAGCATACAATTTCATACGAAATTGCCAGCTCGTAAAATAGTTTTCGTGTTTTCCCATGAGATTGGGTTGGAAGAGAAGCCGCTGCAAAGGGGAGGGGAATTTATTTTGATTAAAGATTACAAGAGTACATGAATTGTACTTTATACTGTACAAACCCATAGGGAAATCTAAAGGGAACCTCTGGCGAATTAGTCTTCAGGATTTTGACATCATCCCTGCACCACTCTTTAGCACTAATAACTTATTTCTTATAAGCTGCTTCGTTACCTGGACAATCAATCCTGGGCTTTTTCTTCTGTGCGGCTGGAGAACTGGATTCTTGAGGCTCCGGCAGCGCAGGAACAGGAACAGGAACAGGAACAGGAACAGGAACAGGAACAGGAACACGGACTGGCTCTTGTCCTGATGGGAGTTGTGCTGTTGTGGAGATGCTTTTAGACTTCAGCTCTGAACGATCTTTCTCTGCTGCCTGACCGATAGATACTGCAGAAGTAGCCAGGCCCGAGCTGATACCACTGGTCACATGCTCATCACTGATCTCTGTTTTTTTCTCTGTGTCATAAACGGGACTTTTGAGACCCAGCTTATCTAGACGCTCCTTCAGTTCACCTTTGAAGTTCTTCTCAGTGTCTGATATTGGAGCACCGTTGAGGATCCCTGACAGATGCTGCAGAGCAACTTTAGCTGCCTGTTGCTCAGCCTGTTTTTTCTTGGTGGAGCCATCTAAGAAATGTAAGACATGAAAACTAAAGATCAGCAAACAATAGCTTGTAAATCAACACAAACCTTTAGTGAGATAAAATATTTAACCAATGACTAACAGTAGAAGTGCAATTACCTTTGTCATAAAAAGTAAAAGGGCCGATGAGTTTGAGCTTGCAAATGGTTGTGTCATCATCATTTTGAATAAAGTGTTCTGTCGGGTTTTGGAAACACTGTGTGCGGAAATATTCCATGATCAATGACCTGTATGTCCGACCTGTTGCAAAGGGAATAAAAAGCAGCTATTCAGAAAATCATTTAAACCCTAAAATACCAAAGTATTTCAGAGAATATGTGTCCAAAAACAGGTCTGGTCATGTTCAAATATTGTGCAATATAGGTTAAAATCTTTTTGTCCAGAAATGTAAAACTGAAAATAGAAGTAATATGTTATTTGGTGAATATATGTTATTTGAGTTCTTTTGTTGGGAAATACCATTAAACTCTTTTTCAGAGATATTTTAGAGGCAATCTTGCCCATTAAAGGGTTAAAACTTCACATATTGCACAAATGTTAAATGGATTTATTTTCAGAAAATGTTACATTTGGTTCACTATTCAGTATTTAATAAAAAGCTTATGCTTATAAAGTACTTTATTAGTGTTAAATTAAGTATTCATTTAGGGCTCAAAAAACAACAAAATCCTAGATTTTTTTTTTCATTGTATCTTAAGCTTAATTCTTTACCTTTTGCTGGAGCACTGATGCGAAATCTTTCCCATAAATCCTTATAAGCGGCTTCAGTTGCTTCTTCCTTTGAAGAGCATCTATCAGACGCAACGTCTTGATCAAGATCCACAGTCACTTTACTAAAGAAAGTGATTCCTGAAATGTCAAAAGACGAAATTACATAGTGATCATAGTTTCATCTCAATGCAGGACTGTGCACCGTTTGTCAATACTACAGTACAATATCTGTTTTACCTGAGGAAGTTGAGCAGGGGACCTCAGGCTGTGTGACTGAGCTTGATGATTCATCTGTGCTTTCGTCCTGTAATTTCAGCTGCTCAAGTGCAATGTATGCCACCTCCTGATGGGCGCCCTTTTTGTCATTAAACACCTTTGTGCCAATGAAAGTTTGCCCATTTACCTTCACTTCAGCCCTATAACCTGTACAATGGATATGAACTGTATGATTACTGTTGAATCTAACCTGAATGAAAGATTTCCCATTTGTTCATTACCACTTTTCCTGTAGTGTATCTAAACATATATACGTTTTATTTGTTTCAAAGGACTATTATGCATTTAATGTTACATGGACTGATCAATTTGTTACCCTGTGCTTCCTGAAACTCTGAAAAAACGGGATATTTGTCCTCTGGCCATTTCTTTGCACGACAATATTCATAAAGATGATTCTTGAATCTAAGTGGGTTGACAGGAAGAACAGGATCTGTGGATGGAGAAGCACGAAAAAATGAGACGAACTGAAATATAGTAGGACTCTTATATGTGAACAAAATTATTTAAGGTGCGTTAAAACGTGTGTGATTTGGTTTATTCATTTGTTCTGTGTATTAAAAGCATGACATCCCCTGAAAAAGAAGTGCACTTAATAGTACTGCATGTGCACTTGTAGTGTACTTCAAAAATCTGTTGTGGTTAATATATATATTTTTTAAAAGCACACTTTCATTAATGTTTTTAACACACTTAAATTCAAAGTTTGCCTTTAAAGTACTTTTTAAATATTTTTATTTAATTTTTTTGTCGTGCTTTAAAGAAGTGCACTTTTTTGATATGCTGAGTAACATATTAAAACACACGTAAAGCACTTAGTATAATTTTTAATTAAAATGGCATTAAAATATATTTTATTTTACTTAGCGGTACGTTCGGCGGTACACTTTAACCATATTTTAAAGACAATGTATATTTAGGAAATTACATAAAAGACCTATACTTAAGTGGATCAAAAAACACTTTAAAGTTCAGATAATTGCATGTTTGTATTGTTAAATTACTAAATCAAAGATAAATATTAATGGCTTATTTTCCTCTCACCATGTGTCCCCTTCTCCAGGTTCTCCACTCTATCTGCCAGGTTGTGGATTTGCTCCTCATGTTGATCTACTTTTGCCTGCATTTCTTTAAGTTTGTCGACTTCAGGGCCCAGGTTCACCAGGAGATCTTTGTTTTGGTCCAGGAAGTCCAGGAGACTCTTCATGTCCTGTGGTTTTCCCTTAACATAAAGTCATATTTTTAGAACATGAAGCAGTTCACACTTAAAAGTTCAGTGTTGATCTTTTACAACTGTACTTCAACATTTTCGTCTAGGTTCCCCTCAAAGCGTGAGATAAAGTCTTCAATCCTGTCTTTCAATGCTTGCTGCTCACGGTCCAGAACTTTCATGGTCTGAAGATCGACCTGTTGGCCGTCTACTTCACATGGGGCTTCATTGAAATTCCTGTCCAAGATGTTATTAAACTACATAGAAAAATAAAAACACTTGTTTTGGATTGAATTATGATTAATACAATTAGCCTATACTGGTAAAGAGCAACATTTATCCTTATCGCTGTTATTATTATTAAATATTAATAATGGTAAGACTGTTTTAATAATAATAATTTATCAAAATATTATTTTCCATCCACCTGTGTTATCTCCTTTTCCAAGCCTTTCAGTCGCGGGATAAGAGGTTCGAGTATCTTGGCCAGCTGCAGGACTGTATTATGATGCCTGATCATTTCCTCTTTACTCATTTTCAAGTCAGGGGAGTGCATCGCACAGTTCCGTACATTTATGACCTTAATTATTGAAAAGAAATACATGTAAAATGTGTTATCAACCACACAGTGAGATCTACATTATTTGAATATCCGAACTGATACTATAGCACATACCATAAGAGGTTTAAACCGGATAGAGGTTTCAGAGTGACTTAATGCTGAAAATGATCATTTGAAGGGAACACGAGATATTTGCATTTCAGAATACTTACATCTGTCACACTTTTCCCTGGGATGTTTTTGAAATGTTTACAGGAACTCATTAAGTTCAGGATGGCAGAGACATCAAACTGGGAAAACTGGCAATGTTTGCTGTGCCCACGTGGCATATACGCCTGCCGTGCGAAACATGCAATCGACAAAGATAAAAATGTAATGGACATTGATTTTTGTTCACTGACACTTCCCCATATGCATCAAGTCAATGCACTGTTGCAACACAATAATAATACAATGGTTATTAATGATGAAAGTAACTTACCTTGGCAACTTCCCACTTTTCTGTGGACCAGAGATGTGGCCGGCAGTTGTCCCAGTGTATACTCGCCCCATTATATTTGGCCTCAATTTCTTTCTTCCAGCATTTACACAATTCGCAGAGAGACTATGGGTAGCAGCAAAGCACAGTGTGAGAGACAGGTACAGACATTCCCAGAATCTTTGATTCTAATTGACATTTTTTTAGGCTTTATGGATGGATGGATGGATGGATGGATGTTTTGTAGTATTCCTTTGTGTTAATCCACATTTTATTTAAAATGGTGATGGAAGGATGGACGCGACAGACAGATAGATAGACAGACAGACAGACAAGTTAGATAGACAGACAGACAAACATTCTTAGACTTTTTGTAGTAGGCTATATTTCTATTTGTGGTAATCCACATTTTTTTTTAATAAGGTGACAGACAGAAAGACAGACAGACAGATAGATAGATAGATAGATAGATAGATAGATAGATAGATAGATAGATAGATAGATAGATAGATAGATAGATAGATAAACATTGTCAATGTCTACATTTTATACAGCAGTGTCTATTACATTGGGTGATTATTTGTATTTTATTTAACACCATAAAATGAAACGATAAATAAAGAAGGCTATTTTTCTATCGTTTACGTTGACTTTGCATTTACAGTTTAACTTACCGGTACCTTCTTATTCTTAAAAGCGCACGTTTTCTTACAGGTCTGTCCATTGAGCTCCGGTTTGTTTCGAAGAGAGTTGTGATAAGTTTCGGTTTCCTTTTCAATGAAGTCCTTAATGCAGTTCCTCAGTATGGAAAGACTCTCCGTTGTTTTCAACCAGTTTTTGTAGTTTTCGTCCCCGAAGCGTGTGTAAGATTGTGAGCTGCTCATGCTCGCCGATTAAAACCCATAGACAGTGTTAAAAAAAAACACAGATAGCGAGAAATGACTCTTTGTTACAGGAGAGCAGCGAAGGGGTGTGCCTCGACTGTCTTCAGCCGGTCAGCTGACTCCTCAGGTTGCCAGATCATCGAAAAACAAACGTTATGTTTTACTGTTGCACATCCTATGATAAACGGCTGTTTAACGTCTTTGTTGATGTTCGTCATGAATACTATCGTAACCGTGGTAGTATCCCCCTATGGTAGTATCAGAAGAAGCTTTCAGAAACTTCTGAAGGTATTTGGGTGTTTCTGCTAGCACGGACATTTTTGTATTATTGGTTTACCCTTTGTCCCATACTCAAAATAAATAATAAAATATGTAAAACGTAAATTATTCCATTTTTATCTAAACAGAGATTAAACCAAAAAGAACCGTTGTAGTTGTGACGTCATTTCATTACATTTTCCCCCTTCATTTTTACATGTCAGTGAAGGGAATTGAGATGAAATGGAATGACACTTGATGTTTTAAAATAAAACAAGAAAACTCAAAATAAATATCACTTGCAAGCGAAAACATATGAACAGAACTGTATTTAAAACATAGGCTACAATTTAATAATTTAATTGAATGGAGCAGCTGCTGAATAAGCAACATAAACGAGTTAGTTAATATCGCCATCTAGTGGAGATCAGAATCAGAGCGAGCTTTTATTGCCAATGAATTTGTCTTGGTGACAGCTTCCAGAACACAGAATACAAGAATATAAATACATCAAATAATACATACTTTATTGACATCAATGGTTTCTTAACATCCATAGATAGATAGATAGATAGATAGATAGATAGATAGATAGATAGATAGATAGATAGATAGATAGATAGATAGATAGATAGATAGATAGATAGATAGATAGATAGATAGATGACAGATAGATAAACAGACAGACAGATAGATAGATAGATAGATAGATAGATAGATAGATAGATAGATAGATAGATAGATAGATAGATAGATAGATAGATAGATAGATAGACAGATAGATAGACAGATAGATAGATAGATAGATAGATAGATAGATAGATAGATAGATAGATAGATAGATAGATAGATAGATAGATAGATAGATAGATAGATAGATAGATAGATAGATAGATAGATAGATAGATAGATGACAGATAGATAAACAGACAGATAGATAGATAGATAGATAGATAGATAGATAGATAGATAGATAGATAGATAGATAGACAGACAGACAGATAGACAGATAGATAGATAGATAGATAGATAGATAGATAGATAGATAGATAGATAGATAGATAGATAGATAGATAGATAGATAGATAGATAGATAGATAGATAGATAGATAGATAGATAGAGTTTAACAGCAGGCCAGGTGAGATAGATAGATAGTTTAACAGCAGGCCAGGTGGCCCCTGGCAGGGCTCCGCTTACAAACAAGATCCTCCATCTGTCTCCTTTTTTCCTCTCCTTTCTCCATTTAATTATCGAGGGAAGAACAAGGTGAACACTGCCCCTGATGGCTGTTACATAAAACAGGCATTATGAATAAAAAGTATAGCTGTGAAAAGCAATAATAATAATTGTGTTATGTGATGCTACAAGTGTGGGGATTTAGTTTCTGGCTCCAGAAGTTTTTGGTCACATGGTTTAAAGTGATAGCTCTTTATCTTGCCTTCTTAGTAATTACACCCAAATGACTATGTCGACGTGAAGTTTTTACTCTGTAATAACAGTGTAGAATGTGCTGAATCTCCATGGAAAACTGAGGTCATCATTATCTCATAAGAAAAGACTGCCTAAACATGCAGCAGCCACACTTAGCAGTGTGTTATCCTCCAAATAGAATGGTTTTGATTAGTGACAAAAAATTTCCAAATAGTTTATAGTCTGGACTGGGGAAAGCCAGACTTTCACCTTATAAAACATATCACGTTGGCTCAACTTCCAGGATTTTGTGCTGGGTTTTATTTATATAAATGATCAAGAATTCAAGAGAATACAAGATTAAAAGATTAAAAGTTACCAATTAATGATATAAAACATCCTATAAATTAGTTGTTAAATTATTTTAAAAAAATGTACTCCTTCACAAATTAGAATTATAGATCATATATATAGGCTTCTATAAAGTTTAGTATTATATTTGTACATATTCTTTTTTTATATTCATATTTTGATATATTTTATATGTAGGCAATTTACATTTTTACTTTAGATTTTGTAATCTTTTTTCCTAATAATTTTAATGTGTTTAATTTAATAAAATTGCTTTGTAGGCTACTTTCTGCAAAGACATCAATATTTCTTCAAGTTCAATATTAACACATATTTTCATTATAAAGCCATTTACTATGAGGAAAATTACGTGGAATCCTTCCACTAGAATCTTGAGTCTCTGTTAGGATGTTGCTGTAACAATAATAATCGGCTAAAGGAGCAGTAGTGATTTTGTGAATCGTCATACCTCGGCTCTAGCTAATGGATTTTTACGCTGTAGCATATTAACCTTTCAGAGGCCAGAATAGGGATCACCCGGTTTATAAAACATCAATATAGTTACCCTATCTTTAAATCACAGCATCAGCTCCGTTAAATACTATATTCTCCTTCTATCAATGACGGCGTTGTGCTCCACCCTCTGCCTCAGAAACTCCGCCTAGTGATGGGAGTCGAGTCGACTCCAAAAGAGTCGATTCCTCAACTCTTAAAAACCCTCAAGTGTCGGAGTCGACTCCAGTATAGGAATCGACTCTCGTTGTCGACTCCGTTGCTGTGTCTGAAATCGCAAGAGAGCTGTCACTTTCGCAGAAACGACTTTATAGTCACAGAGTTTTACAATACGTATAGCTCATTTACAATTAAATAACAGCCAATTACGTTAATTATACCTCCGTCCCCACTCCCCAGCTTTTACACTCCTACGGTGGGAGTCGGGAATCGGAGTCGACTCCGAAAAACAAGGAATCAAACACTCCGCCTCATCCCGTCCGCATTCTGCAGGAGGCACGGGAAAACAGGGACAGATCATTCTGCTAAACAGAGGGGTTTGGTTTCTACGTATCAATGTTTTTATTAATATTCACTCATGTTAAGACACTAAACCGAGTTTTTAGTAATTTAAATATATTTATTTCTATAACTAAATAATAACTAATGTGTATGGTTCTACAAATGAAGCTTATACCTAGCGCGACCAAATTTAATTCCGCCCTTTCCCGAAGTGCGCCTTGAACTCTACCGTCCTGCTGCCATGTTGGATTGAAGGACCGTTTTGCTTTGGGACTGAGTTCGGGATGAAAGTTTATATTATGCAGTCTGTCAAAAGTGGAAGAATTAAAGAATAAATAACCCGCAGGATTTAACGAGTCACATCTGCACCCCCCGTGCATTGAGGGCAACACCGCATTGGGTCAACTTGTAAGCGGAATTCCTTACGGGATGAACCGAGCGCAGGCCATGTTGATCTGTGATTGCACATAAAATAATCTAATACGAGACAAACGCTCGAGTTCATCCGCCTCATCCTTCAACATGAGCGGCCACCCGCCCCAGAGGAGGGTGGCTAATGTGGGCTCTCTGCTTCTGACCCCGCAGGAGAACGACTGCCTGTTCAACTACCTGGGCAGGAAATGCATCGTAAGTTGTGTTTACTCTCTCACGGCCGATCCGTGGTCCTTTAACCGCAAGTGCAAATGCAAATCACCCTGCTTTTAAAGTATCCCGAGATGAGATGCAAACGAAAGGCTGTGAGTTCTGGCAAGGGCAGTTGTCTTTTAACGCGCTTGTGATGTCCATAGGGCGCATTGGGGATATTCTCCTCCTGACTGTCAAGGGTATGAGACTCTTGTGAGTGAAATTAGTTGTATACGATATTAGTATGATTGAGAGTTTGTAATAATACATTGTGATATCAGAGTAGATGGTAATAGGCCTTTTGCTTGAGTAAAGCAATAAATCGTCGAAAAACCTAGTGAGCTGCCTACGTAGACAGCATCATAAGTGCATTCTGAGTCAGCTAAATGATGCAAATGATGCACGTGCCTGTGATGCTGAACTGTGCTGTTTATGTAGGCAGCTTACCAGTCACAGTTACTGTATGTAGACTACTGTCTCAGATGACCCTTAAACTCCACCAAATCTATCTATCTATCTATCTATCTATCTATCTATCTATCTATCTATCTATCTATCTATCTATCTATCTGTCTATCAATCACTGGGTTTAGTTGCAGTACAAATAGCAAGACTCTTTTTGCTGTGTGTCTCAAGTGATTATTCATTTATTCTCCAATAGTTAGTTAGTTTAATGATATTCAGTGATGTGTAGTAGTCGATGACCCCACTATCAGCAACTACTTCATCAATTTGCTAACAAAGAAAAGTTTGTGTTTGTAATTCTATCTTTTAGCTTTAAATGATTGACAGTGGAGATATTTAGTCTAGTCAGTCTAGTTTTTTTTCTATGTCCTACTTGAGGACCGATAGTTCCAGTGGTCCCAAGAAGTAGGCTAGCCTATTTGGAGTGGACACTTTAAAGGATAGTTCACCTAAACATGAAAATGTGATCATTTACACACCCTCAAGTTGTTCCAACCCTGTATGAGTTTATTTCTTCTGTTGAACACAAAAGAAGATATTTTGAGGAATATGGGTAATCAATCAAACATTTGACGGTAGCCGTTGACTTCCAGGAAAAAAATAACTAGCCAAAGTCAATGGCTACCGTCAACTGTCTGGTTACCAACGTTCTTTAAAATATCTTCTTTTGTGTTCAACAGAAGAAAGAAACTCATACAGGTTTGGAACAACATGATTGTTTCATCCAGGTTTGGAACAACAAACACACTTTTTGATCAAAACATTTTGCAAAGAGAAGTTTCAATTTGATAAAATCTTACGTACTGATCAAAATGAAGACACATTTTCTTTCTGGTTATCAAATGTTAGTAGAACATGTTTATAGTTAATGTGATGAACTACACACTCTTAGAAGGAAAGGTTCATAAAGAGTTCTGTCAGGCACTTCATATGTAGAACCTTTTAGGGGGTCCAGTCATGGGATCATTTTATGTAGAGATGATTAGGGTTGGGTACCGAAACTCGGTGCCAATAGGGAACCGGTTCCGACGTAAACGGTAGTAACCAGACCGAATAAGAACGAAAATATCGGTGCCTGATTTCGGTGCCTAATTTCATTAGGCACACACGCGCGCACACACACACACACACACACAAGGTCTCTCGCTCGCTCTCTCTCCGCCGTGCGTGTGCTACATGGTGCTACACAGTTTGGAGCACAGTTTCTTCTGTCTCGCATGCGCGCTCTTTCTCACAAGGTTTGGCTGCATTTCACGTGTAAAATTACGTGTCAGAACGCCCTCTGGGTGTGCCGATCTGCCGATAGTCTGAATCCCATATAGAATCAAGCCAATTCATTGGCTGATGGCGCGGGCGCCGCATCGACGCACTTACGTCGTCATACTATGTTGGCGCGCGCGCCATCTGCTCCTCAGATTTCTCTGCCGAAAAAGGAAGCTGGTCGGCAGCGCGAGGAGCTTGGCAGCGTCCCGTTCCCTATTGAGGGATATGTTACACCAGTAACCAGAGATGTTCTCTTTCATAGGTTCACTCAGCGCTGCGTAGCTAAGAAGCAGTGAATTTGTAGGCTGCTGTATCACGTGCCGTTTGAACTGACGCACAGCGATCTGTCACATTTCAAAGAGCCAAAAACGTTATTTATTGTGTGAATCTCGTAAAAATATTGACAGAATCTGACAGCTGTGGATTTGTTCCATATCAAAAGTAACCTTCTCTGTCTTGTCTGTCAGTGTCCTCTTTGTCCGCGATTTTTCTGTGTGAAAAGGGTCATTTGCGTGAAGGCCAATTTATACTTCTGCGTCGGGTGCGCGCAGTAGGTACGGCGTAGCATACGCACAGACGCGTACCATACGCCGTACCCTTCGCCGTAACCTGACGCGCACCTCCTCAAAAATGTAACTACACGTCGCGACGACGCGGACCGCAAGATCTGTGATTGGTCGGCTTGGTAGCATCGCGTTTCCTCCTATGCATTTCCGGCGTGTTCTTCTGCACCGCCCGCCATTTTTAAATTCTAAGTACAGCGAAACTGTTAAAAAAAACTAAAAATTTACCTTTTCCACCTCGATAAGCTCCAACTCCAACATGATCTGCTCTCTTTCAGTCGCCATTGCTTGTAGTAACCTAAACTCAAAACAGCCGCGAGGAATCTTCTTCTTCTTGCCGCGAGGAATCTAAACACAGTGGAACATTAAAACCCTCCGCCGCCAACTAGCGTTTCGGCGCTGTACTGCAGAGCAACGCAGACCTAAACGCAGAAGTATAAATGCTCATGACGGCGTCGCCTACGTGCGTAGCCCACGCCGTACACTACGGCGTACACTCGACGCAGAAGTATAAATTGGCCTTGAGTCTCACGGTCAATGCGTGAGAGTTGGCAGCTCTGCCTGTTAGTAATCTCTATTAATCTCCAGTATTATTACATTGTTTGATACAATATTGTTTCATTTGATATTATGTAAATATGAATTTTTATTTTATATTGGTTTTATTATTACCATATGTTACTTGTATTTATATTGTTTAAAGATTTAAGTTAATATTGTGTCCAGTTTGGCCCTGTAAATAAAAGGGTATTATTTTTTTGATAAAGTGTGTGCGGTTTCATTTTCTTAAGTACCGATTTAAGAACCGTTTAAGCACCGGAACCGTTTAAAAAATACCGAGTAGGTACTGGAATCGGATAAAACCCAAACGATACCCAACCCTAGAGATGATGTATCAAAATTTTGGATACATGGTATTTTTGGTTTTGGATGTATGTCCAATTTTAGTGTTACTTTCAATAAAAGTGTGGTTATTTTATTTTATTTTTTAAATTCAGTATCATTTAAATTATTGAATTTCTTAAAAGTCTAATATTAATAAAATGATACAAAAAAAAAGCTCATTTAAAATAATAAATAAATAATTAAATTCAAGTGCAAGAAGCCGCGAAAGAGAACTTAATTCAGTGTTTGCGCACTATCCGAGAGGCGGCTTTTTGCGCGCACGCTCTGGATGTGCCCAGCACAGAAAATGGCGTGTGAGTGCCGAATTGAGTTCTCTTTCGTGTCGTCTTGTGCTTGAATGGTTTAAAACTACATTAAAATGCACACAGTGAACACATTTTAATTTTAGAAAAATGATCTGATTCCTGACCGTAAGTAACTGATATGGAATTGATTTTTGATTCCCAACCTTACTCGTAAACATACTTGATCACTGGAAAAAATTGAAATAATCCGTTAAAAATGAAAGTAGTAAGACATTTATCGTGGTTTAGAACCTTTTTGGCTCAAAGGGTTTTTTAATATTGAGTCAAGAACCCTATGGTTCTATATTGAACCTTTTTTCCCCTAAAAGATTCAATAACCTGTGATTCAATAACCTAGTGAACTAGATTCAGGTAGATTCAATAACCTGTGGTTATTCTGTGTGAGCTTGAGAAACTAGAAATCACCTTGACAAAAGTTAGTTTAAAATCATTGCTCAGTACATGGCTTAAAAACTATAGCCAAGTGGTTAAATATCCAAAAGTGTCCAAATACCTTTCACTGTATGCTTTGAGTGAAATGTACCCTGTTGCTCTTGTTAGAAATTTCCTGTCCATTGCCCTACAAGGAAGCATATTTTAGTAATGTTTCCGTATTTTTCCCAAATTCCTCTTGCAGCAGAAGACAGCTGACAAGTCACATTTTAAGCAGGTCACAAACTATATTGTGCACTTGTGATTTTTCTAGACTAAATTTTACTGCTGAATTATCCACTAATCTAGTTTATAATAGCATTTTTGTCATAGATTATGATCATATATTTTTTGGATTTGTTGTTTTTCTTTATAATGAAGTTGTCTGTATTAAGCAGATTGTGTTTAACACACAAAAGAATGATTAACACACAGAGTTATAGAAATTCTACTTGATTTAAAAAAAATCGAATCGTAAATCGATTTACGGCCCAGCTCTACAACAATGCACTAAAAACAGAAATGTTTTTCCATTGCGTTTTTTCACATGCAGACGACAACGATGTCAAAAACGTCTAAAAAAACTGTATTATCATGCCTAGCCAGTAGTTGGCGACGTCACTTTGCAAAGATACACTACGTAATACGCATGACGTCACCATTTTCACAAATTCGTATTTAGGTAGTTTACACAGAGATGATAACGGTATCGTTCTCAACTTGCTCTTTGAAACCTGTTTTCAAAAGTTTTCAGCCCCCAAAACGCCATTGACGTGTAAATGAATGGCTAAAACGCTTATAAGCTTTCAGTTGAAAACGATGTCTTGTAAACGGCTCTTTAGTAGAGTTTGGATATAGATGGTCTTTTTGATAGTAATATACTTGGACTGCTGGTGCCTAATTAAATTGGGTTAAAATGGTTTTAAAATTAGAGTCTGCGCGGACTGTAGAAATGGAAATTAGCTTGGCAATGAAACAAGTGTTTCTTTTACGTATTTCGCATGAAATCTGATTCACAAATATGCCATTCTTTCCCATCAGACCTACTTAAGTTGCTCGTCCATGTCTAGGTGGAAGCGAAGAGCGTCCGTAAGCGAGCAGTGTCAATCCAGGAACGGCAGCCAAGAGCCAGGCCATAAAGTGGGCTTTCACAGGGAATGACTAAATATGAGACACGTTGTTTGGGGCCAAGATCCAGCAGTCATGGGTTCATTCATCACTGTGTCCCGAACCGGCACCGAAAACCAAGGGCAGAGGGTGGATGGTGTCCAAATCGCACAATAGTGAGAGAAGGAAAAAGATAGGGGTTGGGGGTGGGTTGTGTGTGATCAGCAGTCTTTGAGGACAGGAAGTGAACTGATCTGCCTCCTTTCCATGGAGATTTGAGCTTTAATGAATAGGGCTGCTGAGCCAGTACTGATCCAGAATCAGGTTTCCAAGCAAACCAAATTCTGACATAAAGACGCTGATCCCTGTGAAAGTAGGGGAAACATGTCTTTAATACGCATTTGTGTTCTTGGCAAAGACTTTTGCGCACAGGAATGCCGTACGGATGCAGTTAACATGGAAAAGCCTGCCGTACATCCATCATTCCCACTGTTCAGTGTTATTGAGTGCGATTAAACCCAGCTGATCGATCAAGCATATAGGATTGCATATCAGTATGAGCGTGTTCGGTGGCTTTGAATCCAAAGAACGTTCATCGTTCATGTCATATGGAAACTCGACTCTTTCTTGAACTCGATGAACTCTGAATACGGTAGCTGTACGATGTCTTTGAATCACTCGGCCAGCCAAGACAGAATAAATGCTGAGTGTTCAGTCTTGTTCAGGGAAGTCTTGTTTCATCAATGCTTTTGTTATTGACGTGGCAGGACTGGTTACAGCATTCTCTCTATCTGCCGGTCTCTAAGTAAATGTAATTGTACATTTATAGTTATTTGTTGATTTATGAAATATTTGCATGTGCTGTTGTTACTGGTAGATGTTTCAGACTTTCAGATGAATGATCACGACAATACACTTTGAACAGACTGATTAACTGATTGTTTGTTCTTTCTTTGGTTAAAACAGGTTTTGCTTTTGATGATTGATTAAGTGGAGAAATAATCAGCAGATTAATTGATTAAAAGTCAAAGATTATGAAATGTCTGATCAATTTTGACTTTTGTAGTTTATTTTGTGAAGTATTTTACTTTGATATTTGTCTGATTAATCTTACTTTTGAGAACCTTATTTCATAAATTGATTATCAGTTTATAATCAATTGAACATTTCAATCAATTAATTGTATTGCTTTTAGAAATATTTGTTTAGTTGATAATCCGTTTACTTTTGATAATTGATTAATTAGAATCAGCAGATTAACAAATTAAATTGTTTGATAGTTTGCCTTTATAAATTATTAATCTGTTGTTACTTTTGAGAACCTATCAATCAGTTTATTATTTCTTAATCCAACAGGATTAATCCAATTAAATTACTTTAATCCTGTTAATTACTTTTAATATTTAGTTATTACGTATCGTATTACTTTTGATAATTGATTCATCTGTTTATTATTTTTTTCTGTTAGTTGATCAGAGTACTTTTGATTATTGAATATATTGATTATTTATTTATTTATTTGATGTGTTGTTGTTGATCAGTGCTACTGACAGGAAGGTTTCTTAATTTGTACTTTAAGTCCATATTGATCAGAGATTTAATTAAAATGTTTTTAGGTTTTGTTCAATGATCAGTGGTGTTACGCTTTCATCAGAAAAGTTGTTCCCATCTAAAGTGTACGGTAAAGTGCAGGACAAGGTTGTTGTTTTTTGGGTCTTCTATAATTGCTCAGTGTGTGTGTGTGTGTGTGTGTGTGTGTGTGTGTTACTGGTCCATGGAAAATATTTCATCTTCTGTGAGATCTTGGCTGTCCTCCCTATGACAGTATTGCCAAGATTCTGGCCTATTTTTCTCTTTGGAAGTTAACCCATGTCCTGTAAAAGGGTGTTTGAAATGCTGCTGTGGAACGCTGACACTCTTAGAGTAAGAGTCACAGTGGAGGGGGAATAAAATGCCCCATCAAGAGTGTCTCCAAGTGCTTGACTGCAGTTTAAATGACAGCAGTACTTCTTATCTGCAGTGGCCAGTGTGTGGCGCAAAGAACATCATGCAGTATTCATACACTGACTTCTGGGAAAAATATATTTTTGTACAATTTCTCTAGATGTCTAGAATATGAACATAGGCTTTTTGGTTTGTATAATTTGGGTCTAACATACATTTATTTATGAATGAATGAAAAACTTTAGAATTGGAGAACCTTTAATGGATTAGTGGAAGTTACATAATATTTCTATGTATATATTTATTATAAGTATGCTTTTATGTAGTGTGTGCTTTAGGGCTTTTTTTGAAGAAAAACAAAACAATTTTGTTCTTAATTTCGACTTATTTTTAGGATGCTTCTAAAATAATTGTGTAGTTTTACTAATTATGTATTTATTTAATCATGTCATTACAAAACAAAATACAATTGTTTATTGTTTTTAGTATTTTTTACAATGAATATTGACTTCTGATATAGCAATAAATAAATAAACGAACTAATAAATAAATTATTTTCATTTATTTATTTTCACCATAAATACAGCCTTTGATTTTGAGATGGCGATGATTAAAAAAACAAATATAAACAAATGTTCTTAATGTTTTACCATTAATAACGTCTTTATTTATTGCTATATCTGAATGAATCAAAGGAACAAACTAATAATAATACATTTCTGTATTCCAAAGCAATGTAGAATCCAGCCACATTATTCCCTTCCTCTCTTCCTCCCTTCCTATCTTCCTCCCTTCCTCTCTTCCTCCCTTCCTTCCTTTCTTCCTCTCTTCCTCCCTTCCTCCCTTCCTCTCTTCCTCCCTTCCTCCCTCCCTTCCTCCCTCCCTTCCTTCCTCTCTTCCTCCCTTCCTCCCTCCCTTCCTCCCTCCCTTCCTCCCTCCCTTCCTCCCTCCCTTCCTTCCTTCCTCCCTCCCTTCCTCCCTCCCTCCCTCCCTTCCTTTCTTCCTCCCTTCCTTTCTTCCTCCCTCCATCCCTTCCTCCCTCCCTTCCTCTCTTCCTCCCTCCCTTCCTCTCTTCCTCCCTCCCTTCCTCCCTCCCTTCCTTCCTCCCTTCCTCTCTTCCTCCCTCCCTCCATCCCTCCCTCCATCCCTCCCTTCCTCTCTTCCTCCCTTTCTTTCTTCCTTCCTTCCTTCCATCTATCCTTCCTTCCTTCCTTCCTTCCTTCCTTCCTTCCTTCCTTCCTTCCTTCCTTCCTTCCTTCCTTCCTCCCTCCCTCCCTCCCTCCCTCCCTCCCCTTCCTTGAAAACCTTTAGGTTTTAAGAATATTGGATGTTTTAAGGATTACTTGAGAATTTCCATCATATTTATATTTATTTATAAGTTCATGTGTGTTTAAGGGCTTCATATTTTGAAAAGAAAAGTGTCTCATAATTGTGTAGTTTTCTTTTTCACGCAGTTCATGATTGTTCATCTTTTTGCAGACATTGTGCTCAGCGGTGGTCCAGGTGTATGGGGCGGACAGGGGCTCGTCCTGGGCCAAGAGGTGCTGTGGCGTGGCCTGTTTGGTGAAAGACAACCCTCAGAGGTCTTATTATATCCGTGTCTTTGATAACAAGGTGAGCTCTCGGAGATGAATAAATTGTAAAAATAACAGATCTGTGACCTATCAGTTAGTGCATGTGCTCCAACAAATTTCCGTGGAACTTTTGGTTAAAGGGATAGTTCACCCTAAAATGAAAATGAAGTCATTTACTCACCCTGGTGTTGTTGTAATGCCCTATGCCCTTCTTTTCTTTATGGACCACAAAAGGAGAATAAATAAATAAAAAGTTTGCTCGCTCATCCATATAATGGCAGTGAATAGCGACCAGCATCAAGCTTTTTAAAAAAGACGCAAAAGTATCACAGAACAATCCCATGCGACACGTGCCATATATCGCAAGTGTTTTGGGGGTATACGGTAGGGTTTGGAAAAAAACAAGCCCGAAATTGAATGTATTATTTAACGAAATTCTTGCCCTTGGCCGTTAGTTTTCTCTGCAGGGTGAACTATCCCTTTAACCCCCTCGTTTCCCTGCATTTCCCTTCCTCTTTATACTATTCCTGTTAGAATTTAAATAAAGCCAGTGCCAACTGTTGAAATTACATAGATTTACAATATCTTGTTTCTACTTTTTGCAGGATGGAAAAACAAAGTTTGAGCAGGAGCTCTACAATAATTTCATGATCAATAGTTCGAGATCATACTTCATTACCTTCGCAGGAGATGTAAGTCCTTTTTCTTCATTTTTTTACATTGTTGACCATTAGCAAGAAAGCAAACAGAGAACTAGCCAGAGATGTTCTGTGGAAAAATGTTTGTTTGGCTAGTCGCTTCTTGTCATTCTTGTAAAACTGCTTTTTGCATTAGTGAGAATATGATCCGTCTTTATTGATCATATGGTGTGTTTTGCTCTTTAGTCTTGTCAGATGGGCCTCAACTTTGCCAGTGAAGAGGAAGCCAAACGATTTCGGAGTGCACTCAACGAACTGCTCAACAGACGACAGAGGAAAACCGGTAAATGTGCTGCTTTTCATTTCTTTCTTTTCATTTGAAGAGATGATAGTTCACCAAAAATGAAAAGTATGCCATTATTTACATACGGTTTCAAATCCAATCAATATGACTTTATTTTTTTTTGTTCTTGGGTGAACTATCACACTCTTAAAAACTAACAAGCTTCACATTCAATAGCAATCAAATGTATGTTTTTTTTAAGTGCCTAAAACATGTTTCTTTCTCACAAATCTGTGTTTTACTTATAGTTCACCCATAAATGAGTTGTATAATAATTTACTCATTCTCATGTCATTACAATAGAAAACTGTGGACAATTGTATATTGTTTTATTATATGTTTACGATGAATATAGACCTTGATTTTGATATAGCATTAAAGGAACAAACAAATGAATAAACACATTGTGTTTGTTTATTTTTAAATCATGATTATAGCCTTTGATTCTTATATAGCAATAAAATATTAAACAAACAAACAAATAAATAATTTGTATTTTGTTTATTTTGATCATAAATATAGTCTTTGATTCTGATATGGCGATTAATAAAAAACAAACAAACTAATACTATTAATGTTTAATGAATAAAGTCTTTGATTCTGATATAGCTATAAATACAAAAAAAAAACAAGCAAATGAATAATTTGTAATTCTTTTGTTGTCATGTTTGAAGCTTGAAAGCTCTTGTCATCATTGGAATGACATAAGGATGAGTTTTCATTTTTGGGTGAACTCTTCCTTCCACAAGCTCATTAATGGCTCATCATTTCTTGTTAACTTGTTGTTTCCTGTTGCCGGTTGCTCATATGCAGTTCTGTTTATCTCTCCCCATCTTTCCTCCTGTTCTTCTCAGTCTGTAGTGTTGTAGTCGTAGCAAGTGTGTTGGTATCCTCTCCGTAGGGTGTGTCGTAAACCTTCACAGTGGGCCTTTTCTCCTCATGTCCCTCTTGTAAACGCAGCAGGCTCTCTCTCCTCACTTCCTGGCTGGGTTCCAGTACTTCCTGCTCTGTTTTGCATGCTGGGCTTTGAAGTGTAGGCTTCTCTTTGCACTAACTGTTTTTTGAAGAGGCCCTGGTGCCTTAAACGCCTCTTATGTCTGCCTTGTCTGCCCTCTCTTTACGTTTCATGTGGTCGAATTATGAACCATGTTTGGATCACTTGTGCAGTTTGTTTCATTCAAGTACAGTGAATTATTCAGTTATCGCCTGGTTGTTAAAGGTGAAGTGTGGAAATTGTTGCTATTAGTGGCACTAAATGGAATTTAAAACATTTAATTAATAAAAAATATACTATATATATATATATATATATATATACTATAGATCATTTTTTTGGAACATATTGAAAATATTTGAATATGTTATCGTAAATATTTTTTGCCAGTGAGTGAGCAATTTATTATTTATTCATACAGATATGTATATGTACATTACCATAAAGAAATTAATACTTTTCTTTAGCAAGAATATGTTAGTTTGATCCAAAAGTGACAGTAAAGACATTTTGTTACATTTTGATTTTATTTTAAATGCTGTTCTTTTAAATGTTTTGTTCATTAAATTATTAATGGTCACGATTTCCACAAAAATATTAAGCAGCACAACTGTTTTCGACATTAATAATAATAAATGTTTCTTGAAAAGCAAATCAGCATATTAGAATAAATTCTGAAGGATCATGTGACACTGAAGACTGGAGTAATGATGCAGAATATTCAGCTTTTTAATATAGAATAGAAAAGTTATTTTATAATAATATTTCACAATATTTAAATGGTATCAAGTAGTATTTATTTATATTTGAGTTATTTTAATTATATTTATAATAATTGTAATTTTGTTTTATTTTAAAAATATTTTTTATTTGATATCTTTATAAAAATATATAGACGGTTGTTTGGAAATGTCACTGTTATGAGCCCTCAAAAATGTCAAATATAAATAAATATTTTATTGTTAAGTTATATATTGTATTATATATTAAATTATAAAATAGTAATGAATTATTTATGTTTGAGAGCTTTTAAAAATGCGAAATTGCTGAGCAACTGCCATTCAAATGAAAATAAGAGCGTTTTAACGTAGAATCGAAAAGCACACTTCACCTTTAAGATCAAGGTTATAAGAAAATGATCTGTTTGCTGAATGAACCACAAATGCTGGTGCTAAAAATGTGTACTATTAGGACTGTCAATTGATTTAAAAAAAAGAAAGAACTTAAAAGCACGCATTGAATTCCTAGATGTTAGTGTCTTGAGAAAGGGAACCTCTGTTTACCTTCTTCTTCCCTAACCTTTCCAAAACGAACGTAATTAAATATTTCCCTCTTCTTTTTGCTGACCTACCGGCTCTTTTCCTCTGTTACTGACTTCACTAGTCATTTAATTCGCCCTCCACATTTTAACAATGTTAATTTTGTTTTTGCAGAGAAAAGGCGTGACCCACCGAATGGTATGTGTCCTGGTCCTTACATTCACATGAATTTACTCCTAATGTTGACAGTGCTAATCAATTTGCTTTTGCTGTTGATGTTTTTTACTCCCCTTTTTGAGGGAATTATGTTGAAATGTACACATGCACACATTTGCATCTTCAACAGAAACCAAAAGATGTTCTTGTGTTAGCGTCGTCAAGCATGAGCGGGATTTGCACAAACACACATCCGCATTGTACATGACCTAGATGAGAGTAGCGTTGAACCCCTGACAGGAAGCCTGGGGTCAATGTGTGTGTGTGTGTGTGTGTGTGCTGGGAGCCATATGTATGCCACATGGATCCTTCCATGCCACTGCACTACTGCGGCCCTCTCCCGTTCAATTACATCAAAGAGACCGCATTTCCTCACTTAGCTTAAAGATTTTCATGGTTATGGCGCTGGTTTGACATAATCACTTGGGAAATGTGGTTGTAGTTACTGATCTTACAGTAGCCTGTAGCAGTACACGTGCGATGCAAGTTACAGGCCTATTCGTTTCTCTTGTTTTGAGAATGTTATAGAAAATATCAAGTGGTGTATATATCAAACCTAATGAAGTGTTTTTTATTTTAATTTTCATTATTTTATTCCCAAAAGTATTTCCAATTGAAGCAATGATTTGGGGCAGGGAATATTTGAGTGCTCATCTATTATTATTATTATTATTATTTTAAATAATATATTTATATTAGGCCTGTCAAGCGATTCATTTATCTAATTAATTACACAATGAGGCGGTTAACTAATCAAATTAATCGCAAATTAATCACACATCAAATTTGGCTGAGAAATTACCCCAAAATTATCATTTAAAGTCATTATTGTTTTAAATGAGAAAAGTATCAAATAGACATTACAAAAAGTAGCTTCAGAAATAAATATTTAAAATATATATATTTAACATAAACTCATAGGTTTCAACGGCCATTAGGGTGAGCAAAGGATGACATAGTTTTCATTTTTGGGTGAACTATAGCCAACCTTTTAGTTTTTTATTAATATGGAAATATTAAGATTTTTTTTAATAAAATTACACTTTAAATAAGAAACTCTTATTCATGCAAATGCTTTAAACTATTCAAGTGCGATAAGACACAAACTGTCTGGGAATCTCCTGTCTGTGTGACACACACACAGAAAGCTGACAGCACTTGAACGGACAAAAAGTTTTTGCCAAAATGCACGTTTTGTCGCGTATCCTCGCAAGTACAGTTAAATTAGTTAAATGAAGTCTTAAATGAACACAAATTGTGTGTCAGATAAAGTGACAGCAGCCTAATAAACCTGATGCTGTGATGTCTGTCATTAATGTAAATCATAGAACAAAAGAAAGAGAAAATCACTCACTGCTCTTGACTGAATAACTTTTCTAGCTTTGATAAGGATTCATCTATATTCAATTTATAATTTATGCAGTGAAGACTGTGAAGTGTTTGATAACTTTATTCATTTTCTGTATATATCCTACCTGTTAGACCTACTTGAAAATCTTAAAGCACTGTTTACAAGGTTACATGGGTCAAAAACAGCGAACACAATAACTGTGCTTTTTGACACTCCAAGTAAAAATCTGCACTGTTCTGACTGGGCCAAAAAGACAGAATTGAGCCCTGATATATGGCACAGGTCAATGGGACATTTATTATAATGGGTTTATGTGAAGATTGTTTTAAGTTCACTTAAATTAAAAGTTTTATATATAATTATATATGTATTTTAAAGCCTGTGTCACCCCCCTTTTTTTGAATATACATGAAAATGCACATTTCAAACTTAAATGGTTGTAATTCAAGAATGCTTTGGAATATGGACGTAAGATTGGTCTCGTTTTAAAGAAGACATTTGGCAGATTTTTGTAGAAGTGAAATAAATTAAGAAAGTAAAACAGAAAAAAAGTTATAGAAGTTTGAGTTTATGAAAATGTACAATGTAAAAAATTTAATTATTCATATTTTATAGAAAATATATATTTTCAAAACCTGGGCGACTCTAAAACTGCAAAAAAAATCAAAGTAAAAAATCTGAACAAGTTGTGTTTCAAATTTTAGGTTGATATCTCAAAAAATGAGCTTTCAGTAAGATTTTGTTTGGGCGCAGTACCAAACTTTTTCACTAGATGACAACCAGACTCCATTACTGCCCATATAAGGGCGCCTCCATTTCCAAATGTGTTTTGAGTGATATGAACCATTATTTCCACAATTTTCATACAATTTATGAAGTAGACATCCTATTCAGAAGTAATATGAGAAGTTTGGCAGATTTTGATATGAATTCAACCTCTAAGAAACACAAAAAGAACAAGTATGTGCGTTATAGCTTCCAGCCACATCACAAATGGTGAATCTATAATTTTTTTCTTTATATTTAAAAAAAATTCAGACCTTTTTTTCTAAAATAATTGAATGGATGCCATCTTTTGAACTCTTGGCATGAAAACAAACTGAGGTTTCTACCCTTCTTTCATGATTTTTCATGTTCATCACTATTTCAAAATAAAGGTCTAAACACGCCTTAGGAGTATGAAAATATTCTTGTTGCAAATTGATAAATTATGGCTCTTCTGTAATTCATTTTGAAAATCAATCACCAAATATGGAAACTAGAGATTGTAAGCTTTCAAATGATATATAGTTTGTCAAGATTAGTTTAGGTTTAGTATAGGTCGGATATTACTGTTTTAAAAATGTAATGGATTTGGGCCATTTTGGGCTTTCATAAAAAGATGCCATTAAACAAATATTTAAAATATAGGCTACTGTCTTTGTTGTTTCTACAATAATTTGGTGAATTAAATGATATGTGTATTTAAATATATATGTGTGTCAAATGTCAAAGATGAAATATTATTATCTTTGACATTAAATCAACACATTTGCCCTAGATTTGCTACAGCAGCACTGGAGGCCATATTAATTTTTTTTTCTCCCCTTTCTACAATATGCTCACATTTCAAATTCACCTTCATAATTTATAGCTGTTGTTCCAACCATTTTGTGCCCCTGCTTGACAGCGCTATGAAGAATGCAGTCGTTCAAATTCGATTTATGTGACACGTCCCACTGTTCTCAAAGAAATAAAAAAACGTGTTTGTGTTGTATAAGGTATCCACCTGCATAAAAAAAGCCAATGTAATCTTTCTCCAGCACATTTCCTTCTCCTCCGCTTCCTCGTTGTGTAACTAGATTGGTGGTCGATATCAGTCTGAGCATGCTCAGTGCGACCGTTTTATCTCTGTCATATAAAGGTGCTTCATTTCAGCGTTGATGAGTAGAGAAGCCAATCAGTGCGATTCTGCCCTGAAACATCTGTCAAACGCACTTGAGTATCTTAGATAGCGTGTGACGTTGCCTGCAGTTGAAGACTTGCTTACAGAAAATGTCAGAGATTAAACGGGATTAGCAGTTACTTACGTAATATTCTGCATTTGTTATTTTTCAGGATTTGACTAGCATGAGTGGGATTGGTTTAGTGGGCGGCCTGATCACAAACAGTCTCAATTGGTTTAAAGAGAGTATTTGGGGACTACGCAGGCTGGTTTGTGGCTTGCTAGCCTCTTGCTACGGTAAAGTTAGCTAGCTAGTCCTGTAGCTTCACACCTCAATGCTGGGATGAGATGATGTTCTGCACGACCTTCCTGTCTGCCCCATGTGAGGAGATTTTAGACAGCATTTCGAGGCCAGATGCTGGTTTGGCTCCTCTGCAATGCCTGGTGTTGTCACGGGACGAACTGAACGAGGCTTTACCTCGACCGTGTCTTAATACGCTGCTGAAATTCAGGGGCGACAGAGCCTCCATTTCTACAGAGGACGTCCTGTCAGGAGGGGCTCTGGGTCACGGTAGAGGTCACGGGAAGCTCACCCGAGGTAGGGGTTTTGCAGATATGATGTCTCACGATTACAGTGAAGAAGTTGAGCTTCTGCTCCAGAACTGGGAGTAAAGCATCTCTTGGGCATTTTCAGAAACCCTGACATTGAAGAAGTAACTTCTTTTTCTCTTTTTTTAGTTTTCTCAACATTATAGATTTCTTTTAAGGGTTTTGGATCATGTGTTTTGCACGTATAAAACAGGGGCAGTTTGTTTTTAACTGTAAAAAATATCTATTTATTGTATGATATTCCTGGTTTTGTCACAAAGAATTATATGTATTATATAATTTATTTGACATTTATTAGACTATTATTATTTATATTATTGCAGTGTTTGACATGGTGTGGTTTGAAGCTTTTGAGATATGATTAGATGTGTTGCAGTTTTAAAACCAGGGCAGTTTTTTTTCTATTTTATTTTTTTAATGATATATTATAATATTTCTAATTTTGGCACAAAGAATTATTAGAGTGTTGTGCCATTTATATTTTATATGCATTTAGTATATATTTTTTGATAAACTATTTTTTTTTTCTTTTATTATTATTGTTTAATAATTATTATTTCTACATTTTATGTATGAATTGATACATTAACAGAATTATTATTACCAGTATTTATGATTATTATTATTATGCCATTGTAAAAAAAAACTTAAAAAAAACATAAGTATGATCTAAAACTTTAAGTGAATGGCTGTTAGGTAAAAGGTGAATAATTGGTCAGAACTTTCTGAGCATTATAGTAATAATTTATTATTATTATTAATTTATTTACTTGTTTTCAATCTATAGAATTAAAGCACATCATATGTCGTCTATGATCTCTGGTTATTTTGAAAGTGATAATGCTCGTGGTTTTAGGGAAAGTTTTACACAAAGCCTGTTTTCCTTTCTATGAAAGCTGCTTTTTATCACCCACATGTTGCTATGATGAGAGTCATGGTATGTGTCATGATTCAAAGTATCAGTGTTGGTCACTCACTGCTATATACTTGTGTGATGCGGTCATATTTATTTTGAATAAATGAATATGTTCTTTTTTTTTTCTAATGAAGTTTTATTTCTGTTATATTCTTGCTTTTTGACACTATTATTATTGTTCCAACCACACCAGCATCATCTGGACTTTGAGGAATGTGTGTGTGATTCATTCATGAAGCATATCTTTCTGAGACGCCCCCTCTGCGCTTACGCATGGACCGAATCAGCTGTTGTT
The DNA here is from genome assembly GCF_029890125.1 of Rhinichthys klamathensis goyatoka. Taxonomy (NCBI): domain Eukaryota; kingdom Metazoa; phylum Chordata; class Actinopteri; order Cypriniformes; family Leuciscidae; genus Rhinichthys; species Rhinichthys klamathensis. The sequence goes on along the minus strand of NW_026606843.1, from coordinate 222,312 downwards.
GGCAACACAAACTCTCGGAGCTCGGCCAGAGGCGACTCCTGTCACTTTCACAGGGAAATGTGTGCAACAGGTTGGAGATTGTTAGACGGTAGCTAATAACTTGTGTCATGTGCCCAGGACCCACTCTCCCGATGGCGACGGTGGACATCAAGAACCCGGAGATAAACAACATGCGCTTCCACAACAATTCCCACATGAATAACATGGTGCACAGTAGCATTAACAAGAAGGAAAAGAAGGTGAAGGGCAAGAGGAAGAAGTTGACAAAGGCTGACATTGGGACACCAAGCAACTTCCAGTGAGTCTTGAAGTGTAACTGATTCAGTACTTCCTGTGTAGGCAGGAAGTGACATTAGTAATGCATATCAAATGCTGATTTTCTGAGTTTTTATTTTTCTTATGATGTCGTTTTCTGTCCATGTGCTCAAAAACAGCCATTCTGACTGTGCCTAACGCAATGTTTTCCAGGCACATCGGTCATGTAGGATGGGATCCGAACACAGGCTTCGATGTGAGTACACAACAATGACTTGCTCTGTCACCCCCACCGACACACTCACACGCTCTCAATGTCGTACACGCTCTCACATGCATATTGTAGAATCGCTCATAGGAAAACAATGCTGACCTGTGTAATAATGGCATGATGAAATGCCTCAATAGGCTTGTGTTCATGCAGGCTGAAGCATCTGACGCTTGAATATGCAGCCTGTCGCCCACAAAACAACCCAGATTGCGTTTGTACACATACTCGCACTGATTTTACATTATTTTATGGCAAACCGTTTTGTACTGGAAATAATGCAAATTGCCCATTTATGACGCATTCAGAAATTCAGGCCACTTAGTCCAGTAAAATGGGGTGGTGATACTGAAGTCACTGGAAAAATGTGCAGATTCTCTGAAGAAGGTCTTGCGTTTTAAGTTTTGCATTATGCATGCAGCTGGAATGTTGTGCATGTCATAATCGATGGTTTTTCCAGAAATGTTTTCCGTTAGCAGTTTCCCCACGAGGTGGCAGGATTGTGCTGTATTTGAGAACCGCATGAAAGCTGGGTTATGATAGTGCTTGCAAGGCAGAATTGCGTTGAAATTTCTCTTACAACTTTTATTTTAATCATCTTGATTGTATCTTAAAAATTGGTCTTAATGCATATTCTAATAATTCTAACATAATTATTTATTTATTTTTAGGTTTCTTTAAATGTTCTTTGATTTAAGCTTACATTTAGAAAATTCCAATTATTTTAAGAAATATGTATTTATTTTTATTTTAGCATACATGTGCTATTTTATTTTTTATAAACAGTATGCCTTTTAAAGAAGTTTTATATTAAAGTTTGAAAATACCCATGGACTTACACTTGAAAATGTTAGTAACTTAAAAAATATATTTATTTGTTTTATTTAAACAATTATTTATCAATGGTATTTATATATTTTAGCCTAATGTGCCTTAATTAGAAAAAAAACGTTTTCCTTTAAAGAAGTTAAGATTAAAGAAACTCCCATGAAAGTGTTAATATCTTTAAGAAATATTTAATAATATTAAAAAAAAATGTTTTTTAGTTTACTTTTACTTTTTTCTATAGTTTCTATAGACTTTAAATATATTAAAGTTTGAAAATGTTATCTTTAAAAATATATATTTATTAATTTTATTTTTTACATGTTATTTTGCTCGTTTTCATTTTCTACCTAAAGAGATTGAAGTTGAAGTTAACTTACAGTTCAGCATTTAAAAACTAACCTGCAGTGATGGTGGTATTTGCAGACTGAGTTACGATTGGCTGTCTTCCATCTGTTTGCATACTGGAATGTGATTGGGCCTTCGGCTTATATGTGATTGGGCCTTCTGCTTTTGCATCCATTTATTCATCGTTTTGGCATTATTATCATTAATATCTCTCTTTTTCTCCCTCTATCTATATTTAGTTGTGCTTACTAAGGCAAGCATCACTAATACTATTGCTCATACTTAAGGTTGGTGATCTAAACAAACCCCTAACTCTGAATATAAAATTTTGCCACATAACTTACCCACGCGGACATGAATGATACCTCAAACTATTCGGCTTATAGAGGAGAGGAGCGCTAATAGTTTTACCTAGCAGACAGAATTCAGGGGTAAAAAAAAAAATCCATTTTTGAGTTGGACCAATAAGAAAGCACCAAGAACACCCAACCAATCCAGCCGGAACGCATTAGCAACTGCTTAGCAACACCCTGGCAACCACTCACAACACCCTAGTGTTGTAGTATGACGTTCGCACAGATTTTCTTCAAAACACTTCTAGTTTTACCTAAAATGTTATTCTTTTTGCCTTGCAAGCACTAGTGTTTCATTTATGACATCTAGTAAACAAACAGTTCCTTCAGTGTCGGTTGAATATGTGTCTGTCTACTATAAACTATTGTATATGAAGAAAAAAAGATTTTTTCCTTTATAATAATTTTCATTAATAAATCATTAACAGACATCGCATAATGCTTAACAGATCATTAGTTAATATATACCCATAGCTAGAAATATAAGATAATTTGCTTGTTAATATTTATCAACTAATGATTTTAACAGATATATAATGTGAAACATTTATGCGTATTACATATGCTTTATAAGTCTTGGTTGTGGTAATTTTTTCCGTATCCGATAATTCAATGCATGCCGAAGCGAATCACAACTATCGGCGCTACAGTATGAATACTCAGTATATCAAGCAATCTGTATCAGACAAAGCAATAGTGACACATGGTAAACACTGTTACACACACTTGTGTGTTACGACATTACTGTCAAATCCAATGAAAATTCTGGGCCGAAACCGAAAATTCGATTTTTTTTAAAATAATTATTAATTTATTTTATATAATTGTATTATTATTAGACTTTTTAATTAAATTCAATAACTTTACTGAGTCTGAATTTAAAAAAATACAAGCCAATAAAATAAAATAACCACACTTTTATTTAAAGTAACACACCAAAATTGGACAGAAAATATATTAAAATAATATTGAATATCAATGTATTATTCTTCATTCAGTTCTATGCTAGAGAATCAGATTTAACTAGGGATGCCCCCAACTAAAGATTTTTTCTAGTCGACCAGCACGTGCAAAAGTAATGATTATGAATACTTCAGAAACATAGCAAGGAGACATTTTAATAGTTTATTAAATGTACATTTTACAAATAAGTTTTTAATCATTGTATAACATTCTGTTTAAATCATTGGTAGATTTGTAAAAAGTGCTTGATCATATGAATGACATTTAAATTTACATTAAATAATGATCTGTTGATTTAAAGTTCATTTAAACATTAACAAGCATGTTATATAATAGCTATTTGAATTATATATTAGCTAATGATCTTTTAAGCATTACATAATGTTTTTAATGAAGTTTTAAAACATTGTAATCCATCTGTCAAAATCATTTGTAGATTTTTAAGTGTATGATCATATGATTTAAGCATTTAAATTTACATTAAATAATGATCTGGTAACCATTATGCAATGTTTAAGTTATCTCATATTTATAGCTATGTGAATATATATTAGCTAATCACCCGTTAAGCATTATGAAATATTTAATGATTTGTTAATGAGAGTTATTAAAAGGAATGTCTCACTGTTTTACCTTTGTTTTGCAGTTGAATAATTTGGACCCAGAGCTGAAGAACCTGTTTGACATGTGTGGCATCTCTGAGGCCCAGCTGAAAGACAAGGAGACGTCTAAGGTCATCTACGACTTCATTGAGAAGAAGGGTGGTGTAGAGGCTGTGAAGAATGAGCTGAGGAGACAAGGTGAGACGCTCGCTGCTCTGAACACCTGCGATTTGTGGCCGTCTCATACTGACATGTCTGACTATCAACCATGCGCTGTCAGAAAGTCTGGCCTGAATCGACAAAATTAGTTTTCCCAAGGCAACTTCATTCTAACTACACACAACAAATAATGCCGTACAATTTTCTTTCAGAAATTAATCTTAAACTTCACAAGTAATTACAAAGGCCAATTCATCCTTTTATGATATTAAAATAACGTAGCTGGCCTGTAACATGTTCCTCCCAGGTTTTTACACAGAAGTTGGGTGCATATATGAGCATTTCTATATTTGATCGATACATGTGGTGTTCCTTCAGGTCCTCCCAAGTGGAGCGGTAGGTAGAACGTGTGTTTCATGCTCAGATTTGCATGTATAAGAGGTCTGAATTAGATTGGCATGAGTTGTTTTGAAAGATTTTTTTAACACTTTGAAGTGCATCTTAAGTGTAACCGAGTTCCGTTTAACCTACATTTAATGCAACTTTATGGGAGAATATGTGTGTATATGTGGATGCGTTTCATGATTCTTCATGAGATATTTGCATTGATCTTTTAAAAACATGTTTGATCTCTTAATAATATGCCTTGAGAAAGTAATGTGTGAAGTGCCATTTGTTGCTGATTGGTGTTTTTTTTTTTTTTTTTGTGGTGCAAAACTTTGGTAGGGTTCTTCCTCTAGAATAAAAGTCTTGCTCCAGCTTTAAAGACCCCATGAAATGGGTACACTGTTTTCTTGTGTTAGATGAACCAGGAAGGAAAGGTACACATGTAGACATGTAAGTGTCTGTAAGTGGTCCATTGGCTAATATCGCAACCTTCTAAAACAAATGCGGGTGGGACAGCATTGGTGAGCTTTTCGAGTTCGAAATCCAGTCATTTCAGTAGGAATCCACGCCATCTAAAACAATTCACGTGAGGGCGAAACATTTCTCCACGCAAATTTCGCAGCAGGTTGAAGTTGTTCAAGCCTGTACACCGTGCTGACCAACAGAAAGCTGCTTGGTTTGAAAGTGACTTCTGTGTAAGTTTTGCTTCATGCATCACTACCCTATTAAAAATATACTAAAAATATACCAAAATTTCGTTAATGTGACCATACTGTTAGTCTTTTAAAGGAAGTGGTGTTGCTATTTTTAATTGTAAATATCATTAATAACACCTTATTATTCTTTTTTATAATTATTTATAATGTAAATCATTTTTTTTGTATTTGAGTATTATCATAATTTTTAGTATTTATGTAATTCAGTACAATAATGTACTGATGCTTCAAAGCTAATAGACATGGATTAAAAATTCCAATTTTGGTTTCATGGGGTCTTTAAACTATACTAATACATGAGGAGTCTATGTATTTATTTTTATGCTAACAAATCTTTTTCAGCACCCCCGCCTCCTCCCTTGCGGGGCGGCCCGCCTCCCCCACCCCCTCCTCACACTTCCGGGCCACCACCTCCACCACCACCAGTGCGGGGGCGAGGAGCCCCACCACCCCCTCCACCTTCAAGAGCACCCACGAGCGCTCCCCCTCCGCCTCCTCCATCCCGGCCAAGTATGGGAGCGCCTCCACCACCACCTCCCAGCAGAGGGCATCCACCACCCCCTCCACCTGCCCCCGCCTCTATGCCACCTCCCCCCCCACCACCACCTTCATCTGGAGGAGCCGCCTCTTCTCCACCTCCTCCTCCACCACCTCCTCCTGGACCTCCTCCACCTACTGATGTGGATGGAGGCCACAGCGAATCGACGCCCTCGCCCATGGGCGGGAAGTCAGCTTTGCTGGATCAAATCAGGGAGGGCACTCAGCTAAAGAAAGTGGAGCAAAACAACAGACCCTTGTCGTCCACAGGACGTGACGCACTGCTCGACCAGATTCGACAGGGCATCCAGCTCAAAACGGTGAGGAGTGTAAACGCTTACCCATCCTGATGCGTCTCAGAAAATGGTGAAAGATCGCCTGCTCACCTGTCATTTAGCTAAAACGGGTTTTAAACAACTAGTTACTTGTGGCGATTAAATATAAAAACTGTACACAGAATATTTCAATTGAATTTGTCTCTATATAATTGTTTATATAAATTTTACTGTAATAAATTACTACTTTTATTCAGCAATGCATTTCAATTGATCAAAAGTGACAGTAAAGACATTTATAATTAGTGGTTCAGTGGATCACAAAACTGGTCACAAAACTGATTATGGTTTTTGATTCCCAGATCAGTTCAGCAAAAAAAAAAATGTTGAGGGGGGAGGTGGCAAATGTAAACACTTTAAGTACTTCTATACCACAGAAAAAACTACTAGCCTAACTAATAAAGTTCAAACATTATTAAAGGCAAGTGAACGGTCAGTAAAAAAAAAAGAAAATTCACTAATTACAAGCATAGATACAGTATAACAAAGTGAAAAAATAAAGTAAAGTCTAACTGTAGTATATTTAGGTCCAGATATGGAATAATTATAGCCTGACTTCGTCATACTCATATTCTAGTCAGAATGTGAGTCTGATACTGCTCCATAGGGCTTTGATTATGAGGCGTGTCTTAACCGAACCAGGAAAAAAAAACTGCACTCAATTGGATAGACCTACAACCAATCAGAGCAAAGCAGTAAGTGTTTTTTTTTTTTTTTATGAGCTACGCAAATTGTCAACAGAACTCAACTACACGCACGCTGGAAGAAGAAGTAAAATAACCAGTGTTGCTTCTTTTACTTGGCCCTCTATGAGTGCGACCAAAGGAGAAACCACAACGACCACAGGGTTTTCATTGCGCCCCATCTTCTTAGTGACCATCGGAGCCAGCTGATAAAATAAACTTTTGCCGGATCCCGTAGGAAGGACGGCAAACACATCTTTCCGATCGACAAATGCCTTGATTGCAGTTCTCTGTTCGTCTTTTGAAATGAATGCGCTGTCGATTTCTTTTACAACAGACGCGATAGCGGAATCTCTACATCTCAGTTCTCCAGCGGCAGTCATCTGTGAGGGAAACCAGTTCAACCCAAGCGCTCTTTGATAACGTGATGATTACGTCCCTGCAGATCATCTGTCCATCATCGTATAAAGCCCCCCCTGGCAATTTGATTGGCCCGACTAATTCTGAACCGGTCATAATTACTCCTCAATGGAGCGAGTCCAGACCGAACTTCCCGACCAAAAACTGTTGTGGGCGGGGTTCGGGCTGGCATCCAGGCTAAAATAATTAGGCTTAAAATGTAAAATATCACTATAGTGTTCACTGTATACATTTTATATAGATTAATCTTTGTTAAAGCTGTGTTTTGCTGTTTGATTACCATTAATGACATAAACAGCCGCAGGTATTTATAGCCTGCTGTCACTTTAAGACCGAATGCACTGATCCAATATAATGATACGCATCCAAATTCTTTCTCGACTGTCATAACAGCTTGCGAGTATCACATTGATGGTGAAACTTGTATGTATAAAATAGAAAAGGTTAGAAAAGTTAAGTTAGTTCTGAGGAAAGATCTATTATCATTTGCTTGTAGACTGATTTGATATTTTGAATCTAATGCAATCAGACACTTTAAGTGTAACTCAAGTCTCCATATACTTTTTTATAATATCAATCATTATATAATCTTCTAGGGACAGTTATTTATCTTGATTGCTATATTCTTGAATGTTCAGGTATCAGATAATGACTCAGGACCACCCACCCCTGCTCAGTCAGCGGGCATTGTTGGAGCTCTGATGGAGGTGATGCAGAAGAGGAGCAAAGCCATCCACTCCTCAGGTAAGTGCCTGTTTCACTCTCTCAAAGGTTTGTCCTAAACATGCCACTCAACGGCTGCAAATTTGTTTGGTTTTTTCCCTCTCGGTTTGACGGTTCCAGTATGATTACTTGAGCTTACATACTAGAAATGATGTACCGTTGCTTTTTATGATGGCGTGTCACGTTAAAAGTAGTCCAATTTAAAAGATCATTTTGGTCAAATGACAGTTTATCACTTTTTCCTCTTCATTCTTAAAACACAACATCTACATTTTAAAAGGTTAGTTCACCCAAAAAATGAAAATGATCCCGAATTTTACTCGCCCTAAAGCCATTCTAGGTGTATATGACTTTCTTCTTTCAACCAAACACAATCGGGAGTTATATTGAAAAATATCCTGGCTCTTCCTAGCTTTAAAATGGGAGTGGATAGTAACTGAGATTTTGAAGCCCAAAAAAAGCGCATCCATACGGCTCCAGAGGGTTAAAAAAGGCCTTCTGAAGCGAAGCGATGCTTTTTTGTAAGAAAAATATCCTATAGTCATATACACCTAGGATACCTTGAGGGTGAGTAAAGGGTTAGTTCAACCAAAAATGAAAATTATCCCATAATTTTAAAGTCCGTTGAGGCCCTTTTTCATTTGGTTCACTTGAATATGAGCATGAGCTCCATTGTCAGTAAGTAATGAGTTATTTATGCATCTTTTTTGGGCCCCCAGATGAAGATGAGGATGATGACGATGAGGAAGACTTTGAGGATGATGACGAATGGGATGATTAATCCCGCAACGCTAACCCCACCCTGTAGAGTAAATGATACTAAATTCTCGCTTCCCCAAATTTTACTCTCATTCTTTTTTTCTTTTCAAAATCGCTGTATATTTTTGTTGCCTTTTTTGCTTCTTTTTTTTTAAATAATCTGTGCAATACCTCATGTAATCTGTAAAGTTGTCATTTATCCTCTGTAAAATAATGTCCTGGAATAACCATGTGAAGTTTTATGCCAGGATTCATGATTTGTTGACCTGAATGTTTTTGTTTCCCTGTGAGTGGGGGAAGGGAGATGGACGGGACGCTTGATGTCCTTATTAATTGTTGATTAATGATTTAGATAACACTATTTTCATATCCTACTTTTCTGTACCTTCGATTTTCTTATTCAAATCCTAGTTTAGCATTCTTAGATTTGGTAAGAGGTTCTCCTATCAGAATATGTATGTCCCCTGTATTGTTTCCCTTGTAAATGTACACCAGGCTGATATATTGAGGCTATATATATTTTTGCACGAATAACAAAAGGAAATTCACTGCAGGATGAGAACACATTGGCTGAACACTAAATATGATTTCTGTGGTAATCACGATCAGCGTTACACTACATTGCACATCACAAAGTAGACAGTTTGGAGTTTTTGATTTCACTTTATTAACAAGAAAATAATATACGGTGAATTCAAACCGGCAAAAGTCATGGGTACAGCTTGCTCCTGAATGTGAAAAGCCATCAATTCACAAATATAGAATTTCCAGTCATATCAAGAAAAAAAAAGAAAAGGAAAAAAAAAAAAAACACTTCACAAAGTACATTTGTTAGAAGCTTTTACAGGTCAATGGTTGACTGACAACTACGTTTAAGGTCATGGAGAAAACAACAAACATTTGTGTACAATTAATGCTGGTTTAACAGTATTGTCTGTCTGAACTGAATTTTCTGTCCTTGTCTGTTAAGGATAGTGCTGAAAGATTTGTACAATTGACATCAAATCTTACTAAAGGGTTGGAATGTGGAATGAAAACACTAAATTCTATACTTAAATAAATGGTAATATTTACAAACCTGAGATATGGTGTTTGTTTTTTTGTAATCTACATTTTTGCAGTGCATGTAGATTTTACCTTTTAGCATTGCCATCTTATATATACTTGTGTACCTGTACATCTTTTTTCTTTGGCTAAATTTATTTGATCAAATCAAACAGAATGAACCAACTAGATGCATGACTGATCCGTTGGAATCGAATTTATGGGAATGAGCTTTCAACTATTCAAAGCTATTGAAATGTCAACTACTTTCTTTTTTGATTTTTACCATTATGGTGTAAGTTCTACAGCAGCTGTCCAAACTGTACTTATTGAGCATAATATTTTGTTGGTGAAAAGAAATTTGGAAATATGCTATTGTTAAATATGTATGTATAAAAAAAAACTAGGTCAATTTCAACACTGGAAAAGAGAACAAAAGTAAATGTGTTATATTTATTATATAGATTAATTTTATCAGAGCTGTTTCATACCTCAGGAACAATGATGATTGGTGACCTGCAAGAAAAAAAGAAAATGCTGGTCATTTTAATGTTACAACTACCAAATATATTACAGAAAACAGTCCATATCTGTCAGAAAACAACCAGGAATAGTTCTCCCTAAAAATAAACTGTTCATTTACTCATTCTCACATTGTTCCAAACTTGTGTTTTTCTTCTGTGGAACACACTATAGACACCTTTAACTTTTTTTTGTGAAGTCATGATACAGGTATGAAATGGCAAGAGGGTAAATGGATGACAGAATTTTCATTTTTGCTTAAAATACCCTTTAATTTACTTTAATTGAAAATTAGAAATAAGCACTTGTTAAACCTTCGAATAGCATGTTTTCAAACAGATTGGCATGTACATTACAACGGAAAAATGTCCATCTATTAAATTTGAACTAGGAAGTGTTTTCCACTGCCTGGCTAATGATTTCATGGTAACTTAAATTATCTCAGCCAGGAAAAACACTGAATGAATCATTCAATTCTTGGTATAAAATGTAATTATTGCTTAAATTCTTGCGACCAATTTCCAAGATACCTGATTTGGCAGGGTTCACCACACCCTTAGTTCCTATTCTGTCCCGCTATATTGCAATATATTTGGGTACTGTGTTTTTAAGGCTTGGCTTCTCCATGTCCTGGACAAATGTTAAACATCTTACCCTTCTTAGTGTACCAATGCTGCTGCCACGAATGGCTGCCAGTAGATCATCACGTGTTGACCCCTGGGCGCCTCCCAGATTATTTGTGTCATCTTTTCTTCTCAAAGGTAATATTTTTTCATCTTGAATGTTCTTGCCATGTTTGTCCCCTGTGAGTTTGAGTCCTTTATTTGCATTAGCCTGGTTTCGACCTACACTATCCATTGCTGTTTCTTCTTGTTGCTTGACCATTTCAGCAATTTTCCTAGTCGGCACATTCTTCACACTATTTGGCTGACTGTGAGGTTGTTGTAAATGAGAAGAGACCAAGTTCTGCTTCACTAGCGTAGTGTCCTTGTCTGTCGGAATATGGAATTGAACAGACTGCGTGTTGTCCATAGTATCCCATGTCTTTGATTGTTCTGCACTTCTTTCCAAATTGTCTTGCTCTTTCCTTTGCTGTAGCCGCTTTTGCGAGTTAAAATGCCAGTTGCGCTCATCCTTGGGCCAGGTAAGTCAAAGTGGTAGCCTAGTTTCAACAGGGTGGTGTTTTTCCTCAGCAATTTCACCATCTCCATCTCCACTTGGCCTCCACAGATATGTCGCTGATTGTGGAATCGGAGCTCCACCAGTGTGGTGTTGTACTGAAGTGACCCAATCAAAGCCAGGATACCTTTGCCTGAAATGAAGTTAGACTCAACATTAAGGTTGGTGATGCTGCAGTTCTTCTTCAGCATTTTGGCCAAGGCCAAAGCTACTTGGTCATCCCCATGGGTGTTGGCAATGCTGAAAACCTCAACGTGAGTGTTTGAGATTAAGGCATTAGCAAAACTCACTAAAACCCCCTGGGATATGTTCTCGATGTTGTTTAGGTTGACTTCACTCAAGGAGGTGTCATTACTCAAGATGTTCTCCAAGGTCTTATCAATATCAGTGGGATTGCTACTTGGGCTATCTGGAGAAATGTGATGGTGGAGGGCACCTTCATGGATGCCATTAGGTTTTCGACCACTAATGCCATTCCCCTTGCAATCCAAGTCCACAAAGTTCCAATTGCTTGACCTAACTTTTTTCTCCCCATCACCCCCCTTTCTAAACATCTCATTTTGTTGCTCTCCCTCCTCTTCATTATCCTCAGGCTCTTCACTGCCACATTCCTGTTCGCTCTTATCTGTCTGGCACTCATCCATGCTGTCCTGCGTCACCATAGAAAGGAAAACAAGGTTGAGCACTGGCATACCTCAAGCAATGAGTCTTAATTTAAAGACTATCAACAGCTGAGACAACTGCACAAGAAATAGCTATGTTTTATGGAGGCAATGTTGCTCTTACACAGTTTATGGTACTCTCATTAAAGAAACTGAAATTTGAATGTTTTATTGCAGTTATTTCTATATTTCAAATTATGAACTGCTCATTAAGTTCCACTATTCTTAAAGTAAGCTAATCCTAATTATCCCACAAATCACCCCTTATAACAAGGGGTGAGCTACACTCAGGAGCTAAGTTTGACAGTCCTGACTTAACTTTAACACTAATACAGTGATGTCCAATCCTGCTCCTTGAAGGTACTTTCCTGTAGAGTTTTTTTTTCCCCAACCTTTATTAAATAAACCTGAACCAGGTATTTAATGTCTTCAAGAGTACCCTTCAGGAGCAGAATTGAGGACACGCCTGGCCTCAGTGGACAACTCACAGATACTTAGACTTAATTCATAAAGGGAAAAAACTAATTCTTAATCCTTTTATGAAGCTGTAGATTTTCTCATCCCCGAGCTGGGACCCTGCTTGTGGAGACCTCCCATAGAAATGGGACTTCTTGAGTTCCCATTAAGCAAGTCTATTTTGACTCCTACACAAATATAGCCATCGTTTTATGTTTTTTTGTGGATGCGGATAGTCTCTCAGAAAACCTCAAATAGTACCGTTAGGGGTGTGCAACTTGTCACTTGGTCAGCACCCTACAAAGGGTACTGACCAAACATTAAAAAATTTAATTTAACTGGTACCTCAAAGTTTAAATATATTATTCAATTGCTGCATTCAGACTCTACCTCTAGCAATCTGTGAGTCTCGTCCTCCCAGTACTTCAGCAGAGCCTCTCGGCAAAAAGCGCCCGTTGGCCGCTTGGCCGTCTGGTCCTCCTGCCTTAGCCCAGTGGGTATGTTCTCATCCGGTTCCATTTCAGCCATAACCTTCTCCAGCTCCTGGAGCTCCTCGCTGGTCAGGGAGGCCAGAAGTTCATCTTCATCTATGTCCTCATACTTTCCAAGCTCTTTTCGGTACCCAAAGTTGCTCATACTTGTAACCCTATGTCTCCTTTGTGTGCATGAACTCTTACTCTGACTTGTATCTGGGATTAGTGTGAGTTTGTGTGTGGGTGCACTAGATGCACTGTTTGTCTAATCTGGGAAGCTGGTGGAGGAACTTAAGGGGAGGAGGGTGCAGAACAGAGTATCTGCATATGATGGTGCCTATCCATGGGGACACAAAGATTAGCTTACAAGAAGAATGTGAGTTCATTTTGTAGTGGTGAGACATGTCAGTAACTGTTGGCCAAAAACAACATAGGAGCTGCCCCTTTAAGGAGACCACTAAAAGTAATCTAATTTGTGTTAAGTACCCATTAATGCCAATGGTTTCGAAGTTAAATGCTAGATAAGCACAAACAGGTGTAGTGTCCAAATACTTCTCTATATTATATGCGTTTAATGTTTGACATTTTTGTTTTGGCAAAAGTCACATTTGAATTGACATTTTTCATTTTGTTCTAGCCTGGGGCATCTTCATATGTTCAAATAAAATGAAACATATCTGATTTTTACAGGTTTGTTTTTCTTATGTCAGTCCAACTTGTCTTTCACCCCAATCGTACACTCGATTTAACCAATAATCATAAATTATTTTTTGAATTGTGAATATATTGCTGTACATAGTCTGTACAATGCTGACTTTTATTTTCAACAGTGATAGAATTTAAACCTAAGTCCAAGTCTTTTAAAGTCCAAAGGTCTGATTCCATGTAATAATAATAATAATAACAATATTAAGTTTGTTTTATCAAATCTGTTGATGTTATGATGAACATGCCAAGGAGGGCTGTCTCATGCATAAGGGTCATTTTAGGAGATTTTTCACATTAGATCAGTATCTGATGCTGTCCATATTTAAAAGGTCTGGTGAAGGTCTGGTCTACCTATTTGTGCAGTACGTACTTTTCCCAGATTGTCCTCAGAAAATTAACTGATTTCATGAAAGTTGTCATTATGCAATATTGAGACTTTTTGATAAATATTCATGGCATAGTAAGCTAGACAGTTCATGACCTCCGGAACCAAAGAACCAACATACATTGCACTGTCATGATTTGGTTGCACTTTTCAAAAGTTATCACAACCATCTTTATCAGATGAAATTATCAGATGTACTTGAACAGGCACAGATAAGTACACCGTAAACTACCAATATGTCTAATGTTTCTGATAGTTTATCACAAGGTTGGGTGATTGTGATTATACATAAGTCAAAGGTTTCACTTTGACAGGTTGCCGAACATGCTTGTTGATGTTAAAAGGGCATAAATCTATAAATAGATATGACCTGCTTTAGTTACTTCAATTGTGATTATGCAGGTCATTCTAGAACCACAGTTTAGCAGTGCTGATGCATGTAATCACATGGTCAATGTCATAAACACCACTTGTATGTGGCACCAAGTAGAAAGCAGTCTGAATTCATTGAACAGGCATCAACCTTTTTATTTTTTTCTGATATAAACATGTTTTTGTCAACCGTTAGAACATTATTTTATTGCACAAACAGCACCAAGACATTCCTTTGGAGGCAAAGTCATTTTGAAGTGATGCAAAATTCACGTTGTAGTGTGAAGTGTTAAAAACACTTAACACTCATACTTTTAAGTGTGTTTGATCTCATGATGGACAACTAGCGAAACATCTGGTCATGTCAACCTTGTTAATTTCTGAATAAAATTCAAAGTGCTTCCTCCTTAACGTTTACCTTGAGAAGAGACCGTCACTACTGACACATGATTCTTCCATACAAATCATATTCTTTGTACATCAAGTAGCTTTTCAGTCCTGGTGGAAAAGGACCCGAGTTTATGAACTTCGGGTCGCCCAGCCTTCGTGGGGTCATCTCTCTCCTGATGACTAGTCTGCATAGGTGTTGCAGTGAACGAGGACTCCCTGGGAATACATCCATGAGAAAACATAGTTTTAATTACTGTAAGTTTGAATTTTGTTATCTAATGCTATACATTCATATTTTTGTAAGTGGAGTTTAAGTGTCCATGCTAGAACTATTTATACTGCTCACCCAAAATTTCTGTAATTTGAGCCCACTCTTTATGTTTCTTTAGAACCATTTTCAGCTTGGAGCAAATGGGAACATGATTGACATAGTCGAGGAGAACCCGCACAGCTCTTGCAGAGAACTGTACTAGCCAAGAGACGCTGATGAAATCACATAACTACATGCGACAGAGGATAGAGATAGAAGTAAAGATACATAGGCCACATATACAGATGAAAACAAATTTCCATCAGAGGTAAGTTAGCTTAAAATACATCAGCTCTGTTCCAAAACCTAGTGAATTACTTTGTTATTCTACTGCTTGTTGTTAATTTTCCAAATAATCTTTAGTAGTATAAAAATACAAATATTGGAAAATATTTGGAATGCTTTTTAGAAAATAGCTCGTAAAAGTGTGCAAGAGATTTAACTCACAATTCATTTGAATAGTTTGCTATCAGCATGTTGCTAAGCTAATGTCACAATCTTAAGTAGCATATATCGTGTGAAATATTTTAATTAGATTTTTAAGTATTCAATGATTATACACTTACAAAAAACACTTTGTCCACTGTCTTGGGTTGATTTGAACTTTTACTTTTGGAACAAACGTTTGGAGTGCGCATACATTGGCAACTTGCTAGGTCTTGGAACAGAGACATTAGTGGTGAACTTACTGGAATCTTCTCACTGGTGTGTTCTGAGGAGTGACCCCATGTTGTATCATGAGGACAACAGAAGCATTTCTCTGCATCATAACCACCATTTAACAGCATTCGCATCATCATCTCATCCCTCAGGCAGTATTGTAAGGCAGTGGGAAACACTGTGTCATTGATCTCTGTGAAGTAACAGTTCACATCTGCTTGGCTGGCAAGGAGAATCCTGACAATCTCGTACCTCCCAGCTCTTACAGCCACTAGGAGGCAGCGCAGAGGATCCAGGTCCGTTTTGGCTCCGGCATTTAACAGCAACTGGGTGCCGGTCACATCTCCATTGGAGACCGCAAAGTACAAGGAGGTCTTTCGCATGTCCCCATAGTTATCAGAAATATGCGTGTCTAGAAGTGCATTGACGTCGAAACCTTTGTCCACCAGGAGCTCCAGACATCGGACATAGCCTCCATCTGCAGCTGCATGAATTGGGCTCTGGCCTGAGAGATGGAGTGCTCTCTTTGTGGTTACTGGGATTAACATTCTCAAGGCACTGGAAAGAGATTGTACAACTTGATTTAAAAAAAATTCTGAAGAAAATTAGAATGGTGGGACAGTTACTCATCAACATTTATTACATAGGGTTAGCGTAGCGGTTCTCGATTCTGGCCCTTGAGATCCACTTTCTTGCAGAGCTAAGCCCAACCCTAATCAAACACACCTGAACAAGCTAATCAAGGTCTTCAGGATTACTAGAAAGTTACAGGCAGGTGAGTTTGATCAGGGTTGAACCACTGGGTTAGAGGTCAAAACCTCTAGTGGTAAGCAGTAGTATATACAGTGAAATGTATTGAATTCTGATTAGATTTGTTGTCTCCAGACAAAACATTCAATGCTAGTCCTGTCTCTAGTCGGCTTCCAGTTCTAAAGTTCAATATAACTTTAGTTCGAGATCAGGGGTGACATAACTAGCAAAGTAGTAGCATATTTCTTTGAACTTACAGGTAATGCCCTTTGTATGCGGCACAGTGGATGGGAAGCTGCAAGGAAAGACTGGCGACATTAGGATCGGCCCCATGTTGAAGTAAAAGCTCAATGCAGTCAGGATTCCCAGAACCAGCAGCGTCAAATAGCACACTATCTCCATTTGGTGCCTGAGCATTAACATCGCCACCTGTTGTTGCGGAGGATATCATTCTCTTAGTTTAATAGTTTAAAAAGTTATATGTATAATGGTGTAACTGCATTCTTCCTTTGTGAATATCTAGTAACATCCTCTGTTTTTTTCTTAGAAATACCAGTATTACCGTAGTGAATAAGGATGTCCAGCGCTTCGGCTTGTGCGTACTCTGCGGCAATTCCCATGGGCGTCACTCCATTCTCGTCTGTCTCCGAAACGTTTCCTCCATGTTGCAACAGGAGCGTAAGTATGTCGGTACACCCCACCTTGGCTGCCTCATGAATGGCCGTCCACTTTTTAGGGCAGGCTTGGTTCACCGATGCTCCTCGTGATATAAGTGTAAAGGCGATTTCAAATGAGTCTGTTCTTACAGCTCCAAAACAAAACAGGAACTTATTACAAATGCACTAAAGACACTATATAAATTGCAATTAAGAACCTACCCAATAATAAAGGAGATTCATTTTTGCTGTTGATCCTATTAGGTGAAGCTCCATGCTCAAGCAGTGTCCTAACAATCTCCACCAGCCCAGATTGAGTCGCCAAAATCAGTGGTGTCTCTCCATCTGCGGTTTCCTCCTCTAAACTCAACCTGTAAGAAGCTTTTCAACCAAACCACTGAGTATATGAATAAATCTGACTTAAAACTTGAATTTGAAACAGTCTTTTTTGTTAATTCAGTAACGACACTGTCACTGTCAATGAGTTACTGAATCATTCACTCAAATGATTTGTTCAAATAATATGATTCATTCAGGAACGAAACAAGTGACTTATGATTGAGTCATTAAATTATTTACTCAACCAATTCAGGCTACGTCAAAACTGATGCATCTTTTACCTCTAGGTTTTGCCTTCCATCCACACTGAGTCAGCATTGTTGGCCTGCTAAAACTGAGATGCCCCTTGTAGATGCTCTCCGAAGTGTATAAATTTGAAAAAGCTGTTTTTGGCCGCATTTACATTGCATGGTTCAAGTGACCCAATTCCGATTCTAATCTGGCACAGATCGGATATGATCTGTGAACATGTAAGCAGTAAAAAACCACATGGATTCCGATATTATAGCATCGGTGATTTTATATCCGACTCACACTCTCTCTCTATCTAAAAGAGCAGCGTCTTTTTAAAGATGCCTCGTTCCTGTGGCTCGTGCCGAGCCGCACTCAGCGACGGGGACCGCCATTTCATCTGCGTTTCCTGCCTGGGTAAGGATTATGCAGCTCTAGCGCTCGCTGACGGCGGCTGCCATCATTGCGAGCTATTGCCATGGTGACTCTGAGGACTCACCTGGCATTTTTCTCCGAGTCTGCACTTCCGCCCTCTATAGTGCCGCGCCGTAAAAAGCACCGTACTGAGCGGGTCCCCGAGCCTTCTCCAGCCCGTGAAAGCTCGCCGGTTCGCCCGCCAGCTTCACCAGCTTCACTCGAGTCGCTCACTGATGGACAATGGCCGCCGTCCGCCGCCGCTTCCGCAATTATGGACCGACGAGAAAGCTGCATCTGTAGAGGAGGCCAACTGCTCTATCCTGGCGTCGGACAGTGAGGATTGGGCGAGCTCTGTGGACCTCCCCCCTCTGCCCGCGAGTCGTCAGGGAAACGGGCCAGTATCGAATCCGAGCTGATGCGTCTGCTCTCACAGGCCGTGGCGAGCCTCGGCCTTGAGTGGGCGGCGCCCGCACAGCCCACGCACAACCGACTAGATGGATGTTTCCTGCAAAGGGACCGCGTACCTCTGTCTCAGCAGCATTCTCCGTGGTGGACGGTGCTAAAGACAGAGGATACCACTCTCTTCCTCCAGTAGAAGAAGCTGTAGCGGCCCATCTTTGCCCGCCCTCTGCTGGACGGCGAGCTAAGACGGCGCTACATACTAAAGCTTGCTGCACTACTTCCGCTATGCACAGCCGCGCATATTCCGCCGCTGGGCAGGCTGTATCGGCATTACACTCGATGGCCGTACTGCAGATCTTCCAAGCCGACCTTCTCCGAAAACTGGATCAGGAAGGACCGGAAGCTTTCAGCGTGCCGGATTTGAGGAGCGCTACTGACCTGGCTCTTCGCGCCGCGAAATCCGCTGCACAGGCCATTGGACAGAACATGGCTTCTCTCACCGTTGCTGAGAGACACCTATGGCTGACGTTATCTGAGATGCCGGACTCGGAGCGCTCCGCGTTCCTCGACGCGCACATCTCCCCAGCTGGCCTCTTTGGATCATCCGTCAAAGATTTTGCGGATAGATTCGCTGAGGTTCAGAAGATGTCACAGCAGTGTTAATTTCGTTGACGAAAATAACGACGAAAATTATTCGTCAACGACATTTTTTCACAGACGAAAACGAGACGATAACTAAATAAAACCTAGTTTTGAATGACAAAGACTATGACGAAAATCTATTGACATTTTCGTCAACGAATAAAAACTAGACGAAAATGTTAGATAGTGACGATTTGGGAAGCGATCCGTCAGAACTGATGTCCTGCGTGTCTGGTAGATGCGCACATTTGTAGGCTACTGTAACGTGATCTACCCCGCGGTCATAAAACGTTAAAAAATGTGAACGTCTGGGAGAATGAGTAGGGCAGACATATAGATCTCTGAATAAGAGTGACGATGCAAAAAAGAGCTCTATTCGGTGCGGTTTTCTGTGCGCACACACGACCGAAGCGTCCAGCCATAGACACAATACACCTACAGCGCGCGAGTAGGCTACTGAATTGAGCTCTCTTTCGTGTCTGAATGGAGAAATACACAACAGTATGTCTAAATGTCCTTTTTGGAGAGTATGTAACATGTAAAAGCATGTTACATACTCGCATGTTACATAAGCATGTAAACTATGCTGGTTATGTCTTAAACTGTGAGTGTATCGGATGTGCATCAGTGCAATTGTATCCGCATGTCATTGGACATGATCCGACGTCTTAAAGTGACAGTGGCAATAAACCTAATGCAGTCCGTGTCCTTAATTTTGATCAAGCAACAAAAGAAAAAGAGAAAAGCATTCACTGTTTGTTAATAGCTTTAATAAGGATTAATTATATTTAATTCATACAAATAAATATGTCTGCTTGAAAGAATAAAGAATGATGTGTAAGTAGTTATAAGGAATGAATATATCATTCATTGTAAAGAAGACTGTGTTGTACTTTAGGAAAAGTGGTTTTATTTCATTTTAAGATATTTTTTAAGTAACAGCAGTTAAATCTGTATCTGTATTGCATGTTCAAACTTAAAAATCATTCATATTAATAGGTTAATAGATGTTTTCTCCGGGAGTATATGGGTTTGGAAATTTTAGAGAAATTCTAAATTAACGCCTTACAATTGAACTAAACCCATTATATTTTAGTCGACTAAATCTACTGTAGATTTAGTCGACTAAAATGTTATTGTATTTCGTCGACTAAAACTAGACTAAAACTAAAACAATTCAGATGACTAAAATATGACTAAAACTAAATGGCATTTTAGTCAAAAGACTAAGACTAAAACTAAATCAAAATTTGCTGACAAAATTAACACTGTGTCACAGGCTATGAAGCACTTCTTACCAAAGTGCTCTAGCTTCGCAGCAGATCGCCCAAAACAGCCGTCTGCTCGAAGCTCCCAGCCACAGCCTCCGCCCGCCGCCGCTTCACAGCGCCGTCAAGCCCGGGACCAGAGACCACGCTCTCGCTCTGCCGGCCGCCGCCCCCCTCCGCGTGGGCCCCGGCAAAAGATTGAGATAAAGCCCGAGGCCTCAAAGTCTTCCTAGCCCTCCTAGGAAAACGACTGTGTTTAAGTCTCGCCGCGGTTTAAGTCTCAGTTCTAGAAAATGCGACTGTTCCAGAGTATTTTGCAGTAAACAATCCGGTACCACGGCCCGCTTGCCTGCACACAAATGCTGTTTCCACGGCGACCCAGATAAATCACATAAACGGTTTAATTTCTGGTATTCCGGCCACAGCCGATGGTGTTATGAGTGTAATAAAAATACCCACAGCCCAGTGTTCATTACTACACACAAACACTGCCCGCCACAGTACAGGGCTCGCACAAATAAAATCGACTCGGTTTTGTCGGTTGTGCATTAAAGGATTAGTTCACTTTTAAAAAAACTTTTGCTGATAATTTACTCACCCCCATGTCATCCAAGATGTCCATGTCTTTCTTTCTTCAGTCGAAAAGAAATTAATGTTTTTGATGAAAACATTCCAGGATTTTTATCCATATAATGGACTTCAATGGTAGCCAAACGGTTCAAGGTCTAAATGACCGTTTCAGTGCAGCTTCAAAAGGCTTTAAACGATACCAGACGATGAATAAGGGTCTTATCTAGAGAAACGATCTGTCATTTCAAAAATAAATAAAAAAGTTAAAGTTTTATAAGCTCAAATGCTCGCCTTGCGAACTCTCCTGTTCGAACTCGTTCATCAAAATGAACGAATCTTTTTTCGAGTCAATGACTCTTTAACTTTTTTATTTATTTTTGAAATGACCGATCGTTTCGCTAGATAAGACCCTTATTCATCGTCTGGTATCGTTTAAATCCCTTTGAAGCTGCATTGAAACGGTCATTTAGACCTTGAACCGTTTGGCTACCATTGAAGTCCATTATATGGACAAAAATCCTGGAATGTTTTCATCAAAAACATTAATTTCTTTTCGACTGAAGAAAGAAAGACATGGACATCTTGGATGACATGGGGGTGAGTAAATTATCAGCAAAAGTTTTTTAAAAAGTGAACTAATCCTTTAAATGTAGTGAATGTGCCCACAACCCAGAGCCCACAAACACTACACACTGCATGTCCCATGGTTTCTGTAAAAACGAAACCAACACACATACAGTCAGCTAATGCCGACAGTGTTTTTAGTGCAGTAAATGTGCCCGCTGACCCGCGCCCACATTCACTCACAGACATGTTAAGCCCCACAGGGTTCGCCCCGCTCGCTCTCTCTCAGCAAACTGCCATAAGGGAGTCGAGCGCGACCAGGCTGCCCGCCGTGATCGGCGCGCCCCCCGCCTCAAACGCTGCAAGCACAGCGTTCACGTTACAGCACACCGAAGCTCTCCGGTCGCCACTATGTTGCGGCCAGAGCCCAGATCTCATTCTACCCCTAGCTATTCATGCAAATGCGTGGGAAATGCTTCCCGAGGTATCAGAATGGGTGCTGAACACTATAAAAAGAGGCTATTCGCTGCAGTTCCCTCGACGTCCCCGCCGCTACATGGCGCGAGTCGAAACTACGGTACAACCGAAGTAGCTCATCTACTTCGAGCTGAAATAGCGAAACTATTGAGCAAAGGGGCAATAGAGCCTTTATCTCAAGCTCAGAGCGAAGGCAGCCTATACAGCAGATATTTTCTGGTACCAAAAAAAGACGGGGGTCTCAGACCCATTCTAGATCTAAGACAACTGAACAAAGTGCTTGTGAAATACCAGTTCAGAATGCTCACAACCAGGAAAATCCTCACGCAGATTTGCCAAGGGGACTGGTTTATGTCAATAGATCTGAAGGACGCGTATTTCCAAATACAAATAGCGTCAAGTCACAGGCGATTCTTGAGATTCGCCTTCGAGGGCCAGGCATATCAATACACAGTCCTACTGTTCGGCCTGTCTCTAGCACCCCGGACATTTACAATGTGCATGGACGCGGCTCTCGCACCCCTAAAAACTTCGGGGCATGCGAGATTTGAACTACTTGGACAATTGGCTGATTCTAGCTCGATCACACTCAGAGCTCATAGAACACAGGACCATATTACTCGAACATCTCGAGAATCTAGGTCTTAAAGTCAATTGGGCAAAAAGTTCGCTGTCTCCCAGTCAGAGAATATCTTTTCTGGGCATAGAACTGGACTCGCTGTCTATGACAGCGCGACTGTCGCCAGAGCGCAGACTGAACATTCAGCACATCACGAAATCCTTCCGCTGCGGCACTATAGTCCCGCTCAAAAGGTTTCAAAAAATGCTGTGCCTCATGTCCTCAGCATCATCAGTACTCCAGTTGGGTCTGCTTCGCATACGCCCGCTGCAGTTATGGCTAAAAGCGCGAGTACCACCTTGCGCATGGGCCTCCGGTCTGTTTCACCCCAAGGTCGATCAGAAATGCGTCTCAGCTCTGAAACCTTGGAGAGCAATCGACTGGTATCAGTCAGGTATAAACCTGGGGACTTCCTCGAGTGTGAAGGTGGTGTCCACGGACGCCTTCACCTCGGGATGGGGAGCGCTGCTCGAGGGCAGACCGTACTTTGGCCAGTGGTCAGAACGGGAGAAGCTCCTACACATAAACTGTCTAGAAATGATGGCAGTCAACAATGCGCTGAGGCGTTTTTGTCCCCGAATAAAAGGTCACCACGTCTTGGTCCGCTCGGACAACATGTCAGTGGTGGCCTACATAAATCGCCAGGGTGGCGTCAGGACCCGAAACCTTTACAGGCTGACGGAACGCCTCCTGGTCTGGGCTCAGCACAATCTGCGCTCATTGAGAGCAGCACATGTGCCTGGTCACCTGAAATTGGGACCAGACAGACTGTCCAGAAACAATGTTCCAGCAGGAGAATGGTCTCTGCACCCGCAGACGGTCCTACTGCTGTGGGAGACATTCGGCAGAGCGCAGGTAGACCTGTTTGCGTCCCAAGAAAACGCTCACTGTCCGAAGTTTTTCACCAAGAGCAGGGATGCGCTGGTCCACGTCTGGCCCTGCTGCCCACTCTATGCTTTTCCCCCCGTCTCGCTCCTGCCTCAGGTATTGTAACGAATCAGGGAAAATGGATGCTCAGTGCTACTTGTGGCTCTGCTCTGGAAAAACCAGGCTTGGTTCCCAGTTCTGATGCAGCTGACAAGAACTGCCCCATGGCCAATACCAACGAGGAAAGACCTCCTCTCTCAGGCCAAGGGCTCGATTTGGCATCCTTGCCCGGAGCTGTGGTCCCTGCACACATGGGCCATCAACGGGTACCCGCAAACCTCCCGGAGGGAGTGTTAAACACGATCACGCAGGCTAGAGCGCCGTCTACTAGACGACTCTATTCCTCAAATTGGTCTGTGTTTTCTGGCTGGTGCAAAGCTCGAGGCTTTTCACCCCTAGACTGTGGGGTTACGGAAGTTCTCTCCTTCCTTCAAGAGCTACTGGATAAGGGCAGAACCCCATCCACGCTCAAAGTTTATGTGGCAGCCATAGCAGCGTTTACAAAACCCGCGACAATCCGCTTCCTTAAAGGAGCTAAGAGGCTGAATCCTCCCAGACCCCCCTCAGTCCCCATGTGGGACCTTTCCACGGTTTTGGAAGCCATGAAAGGTGCCCCGTTCGAGCCAATCCATTTGTCAGACATGAAACATCTGTCGTTCAAGACAGTGTTTCTTATGGCTCTTGCTTCAGTGAAGCGCATAGGGGATTTACAAGCGCTCTCAGTAAGCGCTACGTGTATGGAATTTGGGCCAAATGACTCGAAAGTCATACTCAAACCAAGACACGGATACGTGCCTAAATCCCTCAACACACCGTTTAGGGCTCAGGTTATTTCCCTGTCTGCCCTGCCGGTTTACAACGAGGAAAAGGACGCGAGCTTCCTTTGCCCAGTCAGGGCATTAAGAGCTTATGTGTCTCGCTCGTCTGTTTTCAGACAGACTGAGCAGCTCTTCGTTTCGATCAGCGGACGTGCTAATGGACTAGCCGCATCGAAACAGACCCTATCCAGATGGATAGTTGATGCCATAGCGCTGGCAAACACGTCTAAAGGCTTGAAGTGTCCTTTAGGTGTTAGAGCGCACTCCACAAGAGGCATGGCCTCGTCGTGGGCTTGGTCTAGCGGAATACCTTGCAGGATATCTATATAGCGGCAGGCTGGGCCTCCCCGTCTACATTTATAAGGTTTTATAACCTAGAGGTTCCCGCCTTACAGGTTAAACTACTTTCGGTCTAAAAATCAGTATTGTCTGCCCCGTTGCTTCGGCTCAGAATACTACAACCGCTTGAGCACCGCTCGCTGATCGATAAAATAACTCCATGGGCAAAAGTAAGACCCATACCGTTACCCAGTTCAAGCCGAACATTTTCACCCTGTCTGTGTGGAACAGTGTTGATGTGATTAGCTCCCTTAGGACGCTAACTTATTGGGAATGACGCTTCTAGCCTCTTTTCTCAGACTCTTTGTGAGTCTCTGGTGATTATGCACTATATGAGCCCCGGGCACCTGCCCTTGGGACTTTGGTGTTGGATCCCAGGATGCACGGCGTTTTACACTGTGTTCCCCTAGCGTAAGATATTATTATCTAGAAGAGGGAACGAGTACTGCGTATCTTTGCCGTGCCTGCAACACGCTCTGGTTCGCTTCGGCGATGGAAAACCAGATTATATCAGCCCATCGAGCAATATTTATAGGCCCAGGCCACGCCCGCTTTAGCGGGAGGTGACGTAGTGGGCGCGAAGCGCCCCCATTGGATCTGACGTCACCAAGGGCCTCTCTCGATAGGCTGCTGCAGTTGCCGCAGGACAGCCAATAGGCACGCGAGCCGTCTTGCCTATGTCTGCATGCTGCCGCAACGCGTTTTACATTAATTCAAAATTAAGGATCATTTTTGGCTTCAATATCACGTGGAAAAGAGGTTTTCCCCTAGCGTAAGATATTACCAGTACTCGTTCCCTCTTCTAGAGAGAACCGAGTATGTTTTATTCTGTTTTTCTCCGTTCACAGAAGTGCTGGTCGCCAAAAAAATTGGATATAGCCTAGTTAGCAAATCAGAATTGGGCATCAAGACCTGGAGTATAAATGTGGCCTGAACTGTGAAAATGGAGGTATCTGAAAACGATAATGCATGTTTAGTCATATAACACAAATTGTAGGCTACCAATAGAAAGCCATGTTCATTCCGGTATGTTTCTGCTATGTGTTGTTCACTTTCACAGTTTTGCTAAAGATAAATATTACTTTGTATGAATCTTCATATTATGTTCCTGCAAAGATGAATTTACTCGCAAAATTTACTTTACTATATGTAAACATTTATTGAGGTGTTTTAGACTGTACATGGAATGTCGATTGAGTGCAACCTGGACGCACCAGTAAATGGTGGGATATATTGCACACAATAAAATGATTGTGCTAGAAGAATAACGTGAGAACTTTATCAGTCTCTCGGTATCATCTCATTAAGCTTTTATTACGTCGTACGCATACGCAGTAAGTTTATTTTAGCGTTTTCCAATGTTTCAGTGTGAACGAGAAACTTTTGGATAATGCTTGAAAACGCTAGTGTGGACAGAAAGCATTTTAAAAAGAAAATACCATTTTATTAATCCCAATTAATGTAGACGTATCCTACTCTATGTTGCTCCGAAACATGCAACGGTTAAATCTGTGGCTTTGTTTGGAAATATTTTCACTGGCAAAGTAAAAATGGTCAGAGTAACTTGCGGTATTGTGTCTAAAATGTACTTAAAGGTTTTTTTTTTTCGTGTTTATTGAAATGTATAAAAGTTGAAAACTACAACAGTGAACTTTCTACTCTAGCTCACCATAAAGTACCATCTCCAGCACCTGCACAGACTGCTGGACAGCAGCCCTATGAATTGGGTACCACCCCTTGGTATCCATCTCAGTGAATGCAGCAGGATAATCGGACAGCTCCTGCAGAGCAAAGAGATCTCCTGTGGGGCCAGATGAAATGACCTTGCACTTAGCAACGTAGCTAATTATAATTGACCCAAATAAAATCTACTTTTTGATGTGTATTTTCCATTCAACCTAACTGAATTACAGCAAGCATAAATTCTGGAGGGAAATTTCACCTCGGAATATTGCATCCAAGATCTTTTGATGTTCCACACTGGATTTATGTGCAGGATGGAAAAAGTAGTTGGTAAAAACATTGTCAAAGATATTTGCTTTTATTTCAAGATTCCAAAAGGCAACTTCTTATGTGAACATCACACCTTCCGAGGGAGGCGATGTCTTTCCACGATTCCTGAATGCTCAGTTGGATTGCAGCGTCAAGAAGCTCATCTTCCTCATCTGATCCATCCATTGTCCTGGAGGTAAATAAAAGCTTTTATGTAAACATGTGCAGAGTTATAGAATGTTTTTACATGTATTGTTCTGATTATGTGTTATAAGTCATCTTTGATGTCAAGTATATTGTTCTAATTCTCAGAATGCTTTCATATGACACTTTAGCCATGTAATAGAAAGGTTGAAGTGACCAGTCAGTTTCCAGAAAGACGCTTCTGCTGTAGTTGAAAGGAATTCGATTCGTCTGCCTTTTTCAAGGGAGTTGTTTTCACAGAAACATTTACATTTTTACTTCTCACAGGAGGACTTCAACATTTATACACAGCTAGAAACGAACTTTGCGTTCGTTTCAAAGAAATGCTGAACTAGGGCATGCACAACCGACACTTCGTCCACCACTTCCAATGAATCATTCACGCTTCACCGAACAGTAAACAAAGGCTCTAATCTCACCTTATGAAATACAGTTCCTGTGAAATCACGCGTCTCGCACTGCTGTGCCAGTACTTCAGCTGCACCCAATCTGAACTTGAGAGCCCTCCTTTCCAGGCCCAAAACAGCAACAGACATGCATCTAAATTTGGCGTTCACCTGCTCTGGTCTTTGCCATGCACACAGTTAAAGTCAAATGACCACATGGTCACTTGATTTTTTATATTTATATATAAGTGCATTGAAATATTTTTTTAAAACAGGTGCAAATGAGCACCTGTAATTTGATTTTATGGCTGAAATTAAGAATTTACGAACTACCTTTTTTTTATTTGAATACACCAAATACTAATTATGGCAATTCAACTACTTTTCAACTTCTGCATACAGTCTTCAGGCAATTTTTACGGCCTTCTGTAAATGTATTTGACCCGTACAGAGTGCAGCTACTGATATATTGTATACAGTGCAGGCATAACTTTGCAGCTGGGGAAATCCCAGAGTCACTGCATTGTAAACCACCATGTGTTCAATGAATAACTAGAAGGAATCTTGGAAAGTCTTATACAGTGGCTCGAAGAAACCTTGAAAAAAAAAATGCTTCAAATTGTCTTAATGTTTAATCTTTTACAGGCCTTGGGCAATGTGTTAGTTTTCGGTGTACATGCTCAAAAGGAATGAATAAAGGACTTTATGAGGTTGTATTATGAAAGAATAACTACGAATGTGAACATAAATATAAATGAGAGTTTACAAATTAACAGCATAAAGATGTTTATAAACGCATAGCCTCATGAAATTACAAGGTTGGTGATTATGACTGTATGGTCTCTGAAAAATGGAGGGTTTAAAGAAAAATTAGAGGATAAAAATGGAAAGAGTAGGATGATGGATAATGATAATGGATGGAGAACAAAAATAGACTTTTGTTCTGCCTCAAAGGCCTTTGAGTTTAGCTGCCGAAACAAAGAATAAATGACAGGCAACAGGCTTGATGATAATACACTGGCACTGACGTATGAGTGAAAATACATTTTATTTAATATCCCAGACAGTTGCAAGATCAATCACAAGATATGTAGCATGAATACAATTAACATTATAAAAAACTATTTGTGTTTTAAAACCTAATCCATAAATTACTCGATATGGAAAAGATATGGTTACTCGACTACTTGATATTCAAATAGATATTGTGGGAAGTTTTTATTTTATTTTATATATCAGTTAATTTATATAACTCAGTCAGTTCATATTCCTTGTACAGCAGGTGATATCTAATTGGAGGTGGAAAGGAATCCATTATAATGGTATTACGGAGTCTTTTAACGGTCAATGTTTTTCTGATTTCCAGACGACAGAGGTGCTTCAGGGATCGTGGGTTGTCTGAAACAAATTCAAAAGCTATTAGTCTGCATTCCCCGAGACTAGAGAACCATTGATCTGTTTCTAGAAAAGTGATATACCAGGTACTATCGTCTAACATGCATTTATTCATTTTGGGACTATGAGCTGTAAGTTTAAATTTCTTCATATGACCCAGAATGCGACATCCATATGTCAAGAAAGACCGGCTAAACTAATAAATGATTAAATGCGAACCCAGTGAACTCACTCAAGATGGTCCATATCTCTGCCCACTCCTTCTGTTTCTCCAGGATACATCTAAGATGTGAACAGATGGGAACGTGGTTGACGTAGTCCAGCAGGATCAGTACCACTCGTCCAGACAAGTCAACCAGGCAGCACAAACTTATGAAGTCACAGAACTGTGATGTAAAGGCAACATAAACAAGTGAAGTTTTGTCTCCCATGAAGCACTGTAAATGTAATAATATTAACAATTTAGTATTATAAACAAAATGGTACCACTTTACAATAAGGTTCAGTTAGCTAACGAATTGGGCATCATAAACTAAAACTGAACAACAATTTTACAGCATTTATTATTCTAGGTTAATGTGTATTTCTAAATATACTATTGTTGATTTGTTAACTCATGTTCGTTCATTATGCGTGAACTAATTTTAATGTATACTACTTGTATATGTTGAAATTCCATAAAAGGTTTTTTTTCATTGTTATTCTGTGATACCTAATGCATTAACTAATGTCAACAAATCAAACCTTTTTGTTAAGTATTACTAAATAAATAAATCAGGTTAATTCATGTTCCAAAACCTAATGGTCTGCAGCCACGAGAAAAAGTAACAATAAAGTAATGTAATGCATTATTTTCCATAAAAAGTAACCAAGTAACGTAATTAGTAACTTTAAAGCAGCACTAAGTAGGAATTCAGTTTTTGTCAAACAGCGACCCCTAGAGTCGCTGTGGAGTACTTGTACTGTCGTGAATAGCACTCACGCAGAGATGGCTCGGACTCACGGCCGGATCCCCTTCCCCTGTACACCGGTACCTGTTCAGTAGGATGGACGCTGTAACGAGTGGAAATAAGGTATGGCCCCTTTAAGAGCTGCGCGCGCCCTGTATAACTGTCGGCAGTCTGTATTGTATGTGCGCCTCGAACACCACATGTATACGGCGCCGGGTTATTTCTGTTTGATGCTCATTTTATCCGAATTTTATCAGATCTGTTTTTTGCCATAAAGCAATTCGTTACCTCGCGAGACCTGATATCACACGATACTTCCTAACACTGAGGCCGGCGGCTCGCCGGCCCAAAGTTGCAAGGGTGGTTTTGCGGCTCACAGGCACCAGGGGGGTGCGAGACGACCACCATTCAACACGAAATCAGTAATATAAACACTACAATGACTCCAAAGCTGTTCGGTTAAGGTAAAAAAGTTACTTAGTTCACCTTTAAGGCCCCAATATATTTCAAGTGAAATCAAAAACGAACTAGTGAAGCATCAAGTAACTTTCCCCAAAACTGGCGATTGGATACCAACTGAAAGCTGTTCATTTTCAATGAGAGGTGGTGTTTGAGGCAACCAACTTGAGTGACAGCAACACTATGACTGCTAATAGGAGAAAGGACATTGGAGCTTATTTTGATGTTAGCATGTTGCTAAGATAATACCGTAATACACTAATAAGCACTAATGTAGCATTCAAGATTTCCTTCATGATGCTTTCTGGATTTGGCCAAATCAAAGTATCTTAGAAGGTATCATAATTATGCTGCTATTTGGAATAAGTTGGGAGCGTCTGTGTATTCTTTGGAACTGAACGTTTTGCCAAAATGTTGTAATTGTAAGATTTTTAGTGTATAGCCCAAAACTCACAGATATTTTGTCTTCTCCATCACATATGACACAACATGGTTTATGTGTGTCCTTCCAAGGAAACTTCATTTTGAAATGGTAATCATGGTGACAATGGAAACATTTGTCTACATTATATCCATTATTTAGAAGTAATCGCATCATCTTCTCATCCTTCAGGCAGTACTGTAGAGATGTGGGAAATATTGTGTCACTGATCGCTGTGAAGTAACAGTTCACATCCGCCTGCTGAGCGAGGAGCATTGTGACAGTCTCATACATCCCAGCACTCACCGCCACTAGGAGGCAGTGCAGGGGATCCAGGTCAGGTTTGGCGCCTTCATTCAACAGCATCTCGATGCAAGTCAAATCTCCATTTGAGACGGCAAAGTAAAGGGCGGTCCTACGCATGTCGTTGTAATTGTCGGAGATGGTTCGGTCGAGTAGAGCGTTCACATCAAAACCTCTGTCGATCAGGAGCTGTAGGCACTGCACATGACCTCCATCTGCAGCTGAGTGTAGTGGACTCTGGCCAGATTCAATGATAGCTCTCTTGCTTGTCACTGATAGCAGTATTTTTAACACACTGTAAATAGAATTGGTGTGATGCAGGTAAGCAAGTTCACATCTGTAAATTTGTTTTGATCACTTTTACTTTGACTGTTAATGGGGGTTTCTTCAATATCAGGAACTTTTTTCATATCCCTAGGGTTGATTTTATTTAAAACAATACATTAGTTTTATGTTGTCTTTAAATGAAGGCGGAAACGACACTGTGGTGAGAATTTTCATTAAGTAATAAAAATTAATAAAATTAAAAAAAGATTTCTCAAGTGATGTTAAATAAACTAGTGTTAAAAAGCTGAGTGAAAAAAAGTGTTTCCACTGGACCAAAAGTGTCAATAGTTGAAGAAGGACCCAACTACGTTAATGCATTTTAGTGTTTAACTAATTCAAATTATTGTAGACTTACAGGTAGTGGCCCTCGAAGGCCGCACGATGTATAGGAAGATGCCTGGTAAAACTGACCCGGTTCGGTGAAGCTCCATTTTCAAGCAGAAGGTTCACACAGTAAGGGTTTCCAGAACCAACTGCATCCATCAACACACTTTCACCCTTAAAAGACTGTGCATTCACGTCAGCTCCTTGTCAACATGAATGGATTAAAACTGATTAAACAATACCATGGTTAATCTTGGTCTCATTTGCGAGATGAAAGGTCCTCACCTAATTCAATGAGCACTTGAAGGACTTCTAGATTGGCGCACTCTGCTGCTACACCCAATGGAGTCACTCCATTAATATCCCTCACTGACACGTGGCCACCTCGTCTCAGCAGCAACATTAAGATGTCAATGCAGCCCACTCGTGCTGCTTCATGCATTGCCGTCCACCTCTTCGAGCAAACCTGATCCACTACAGCTCCATGTGTGATGAGAGCACACACCATTTGATAAGATCGTACTCTTACCGCTAGGACAAAATAAAGAACATTATTATAGTTGTTATGGAAAGTACAAGCAGATACCATCAACAGGCCAACTAAATCAACAGTGAAGTTGTGCTTCACCCAGCAGAAGTGGAGACTCCTTTTTGCTGTTGAGGTTATGTGGTAGTGCCCCATGTTCAAGAAGGATCCTGACGTTCTCCTCCAGTCCAGATTGAACAGCTAAATTCAAGGCGGTCTCTCCATTCCAACCTTTTACCTCTATCTCAAGCTGGCAGGAGACTGTGGATTGAATGATCATCAAAACCAAATGTAGAGTATATGGACATTTTCACACAGCAACAGAATACGGTTGGCAGTTTTGTATTTGAGTCCTTAAAGGAATAGTTCACCCAAAAATTAAAATTAGCCATATTTACTCATCCTCAAGCCATCCTAGGTGTATATGACATTCTTATTTCAGCCAAACACAAAGTTGTATTAAAAAGATATCCCAAGCTTTATAATGGGAGTGAATAGTAACAGATTTTGAAGCCCAAAAAAGCACATCCATCCATCATAAAAGTAATCCATAAGGCTCCAGGGGGTTTATACTCGCATACAGCGAGTCTAGTTCCGGCAGAAGAGTGACCTCTATCCAGAAGCGCAGAGGATAGAGCAAAACAAGAAGTCTAAAATGATCATTTTTAAATGGAAATGTCAGAGGAGCTTGAGTTTGTTGCCAAGCCCTATTTGTTTGAACCGTGAGAGGCGTCTACTCTCGCCTAAGCTTACGCTACGCCTACGTCATATGCCGGAACTCGACTCTAACATAAACGCGTGGACGGCCATTACCGGAAGCTAGTGATTACAGTTAACAAAGTTATAATTATGGATATTCTTTTAACAAAGAAGGCCTTTTTTAACCCCCTGGAACCCTATGGATTACTTTTATAATGGATGGATCTGTTTTTTGGGCTTAAAAAATGGTACAATTCACTCCCATTATAAAGCTTGGAAGATCCAGGATATGTTTTGATATTACTTCGATTGTGTTTGGCTGAAAGAAGAAAGTCATATACACCTAGGATGGCTTGAGGGCTTGAGATAATTTGAATTTTTGGGTGAACTAACCCTTTAATAAGGTTATGTTCACACACAGTTATTTACGGGAGTGACAACCAAATTCTATAACCGAATCCACACCTGTAAATTTACAGAACTCACAAATGCATTCTTGGAAAACCCTTTCTTGTGTGAACGGAACCGGTCTGGACAACTATAGTTTTCTGTTACGTCTTACAGTGCGAGAGAGCCATTCTGCGCTGCACAAACATGTCTACCCTGTGTTGTGGGTTTTCACGTGTGGTTTCGGTAACTTACAGCGATGGAGATATGAGCTGTGTCATCTGAAGGTTTTAGATTCAGTCACTGTTCTCCACCGGAGCTACTCCCATCAGTTTTGTGTTCTACGCGCAACTCTCCACCCAGATATAAAAGCTGTTGTCGGTTAATAAAGATTTGACGGATGAACTCGTGGCTCGATTGGACTTCTTGAGTCGAAAGTGATAAGACTTTTTCACTTTTCAATTTTCTGGACATCACCATCTTTGATTTTACTTTGGTCACTTTCGCTATGGTTACTAGTAAGAGAATACAGGCTTGACTCCCGTTGCACGTTCAAACAGATAGTATTCGAGACGCCACTGTAAGTTGCTGTCTGAACGGGATATTTCGAGACTCACACCTGTAAGTAAATGCGGCTGTCAATCACAAAAACTGAGAGTGTGAACATAGCCTATATGTTAGACACAGTCTCGTTTTCCAGCAACTTATCCAACCCTTCTATGTCAGAATTGTCCATCCAGGTCCAGGACTCACCCAGAACTGCCTCTAGTACTTTCCCTGATGGTTGCATGGTGGCTCTGTGGAGTGGAAGAAGTCCACTACTGTCCACTTCCCTAAAGGCTGAAGGAAATCGCCTGAGCTCATGGATGACTGCAGTATCACCTTATGATCAGGATACATGAAGAGATTATAGACATATTGGCCTTGTTCCACACCAAGGTTTCCTTTATCACATGTACAGTATCAGCTTGATCAATTAACATTTCTGTATATCAATGTGGAAAAATCTCATTGTAGAAATGAAAATATACCCCCATTTTAGGGATTGGCGATTGGTGAAACTCTCTTGAGAACAGGGGCGTCACTAGGATTTTCATTTTAGGGGGGCTAAGCCCCCAATATGATTTAAAAAATATATATAAAAAATGTAACACTTTAGTTTAGGATCTAAAGCTCACTATTAACCATTTCCATTACGATGCAAAGGCACGGTTTTATAATAACTGTGGTCCCAAATGTGAGGCAGGGCAAATACGGGGGTTCGGGGTCTCCCCGAGAAAATTTTGATTTCTCTGATCTACATATGTGTATTTTAAGATGTTCTGAAGGCCAAAAAACTTGGATAGTGGGCAGCTGATTATTTTTCTCTCCTCATCAGCATCACACTCTTTTTCTCTTTGTTTTTATCTTGCCCTGTCTCTTCCCCTCCTAAAGCTGAGCTTTGACTGATATAGGCTTTTCATTTTTGTCTGTCAGTGAAGAAAGTAAACTTAGGGTCAACTGATTTTGCCTATGAATAATTTTCTCCGGCGTGTTTATTTACTGAAAGCAACTAAAGGTAATTAAGTTTATTAAATGCATTCACAATATGTAGGCTACACATTTATTATTGATCTTATGCCTAATAAAGGGCCGTAGACAGGCTTTATAATCACAGAGGTCCTAAATTTGAGGTTGGTATAGGGGGTTCAAATTTTTTATTTCTCTGATATGTGCATTTCAAGACGTTTGAAGACCAAAAAAAAAAAGGATAAGAAATAGCTTTAAAACCATGTCAGTGGGCAGATTATTTTTTTGTCAATACCTGCTGCTCTCTTCTCATCTCCATCACTCTTTCTTTTTTTCTCAGTCTCTTCATCCCTCTTCCCCTCCTAAAGCTGAGCTTTTTTAATTTACTAAAGGCTACAATTTGTATTATATTCTCAATATGTACACATTCATTATTAATCTTGTGCCTAACATGATGAAAACGGCTTTGTTAATGTTTCTTGTAAACTAATTATTACATTACATGAGTCACGTTACATAGGACTATTTTCAGCTCAAAATGGCGAAATTAGACACAACTAGGCTATATTAGTTTGCCTGATTATTTTTTGTCATTCGTTTAACATTTATGACATAAAAAAAGTAAAATATGAAATGTTAAGTTTAGCTACTTACATCTTATCTCGCACATGACCGTACGCGTCGAGTCGCACTGTTAAAATTCGCGCTCAGCAGCGTCTGTGAACATAAAGCCCGCCTACTTTGATTTGATTGGTCATCTCAAATATTCTGACATTGACGAGCAGTGACAGACCAATGAGGCTCAGATAAACACACACATGAACACACACACACACACACCCTGTCCTCTGTTTCTGACGTGCTCTCTGCTCGGCGCCGCTGCGGATTGAAGATGAAGAACGCGCTGAATCTGATTATAACAAGACTGAAGCGAACACGAATTTGTGTAGCCTACATTAATCTCACATTTTTAGGGGGGCTAGGCTGAAGCCCCCCTAAAAAGGGCCTAGTGACGCCCCTGCTTGAGAACCTCTAGGTCCCCTTTCAAAAAGGGCAGTTCTATGAGGAACTTATAAGAACTCGCAAATTCTCTGATAACTCTAAGGGTGTACTCACACTAGGCACGGTTGCCATGAACCGGGCCCGAGTACGATTGTCCCCCCTCCCCACTCCCCCTCTGGCCTGCACTCACATAGGGTTTCAGCATTCGTGCCGGAGCACGCTTACGTCATTACGTGCGACGGTTTCGGGATCAACAAGAAGAGCGGCGCTCTCTGAACAGAATTAGTCCATCGCTCTGTTTTCTTTGTGGATAATTTTGTGTCGTTTGGTCCACGGTGGTCCACAGCCTGTTGTTAAACAGATGTGTCGCCTTAGTGGCGCGAACATTTTCACGTAATCGTGCTGCTCGTATGAGGAGGTTTGCCAGGTGTTGGTTTTGGAGCGTCGCAAAACCATGACGACGCGCGTCCTGTTCCGTGCTCCAGCCCGGTTAGCGCTCACACTGCATGCGAACCGCGCCCGAGTCCAACTGAACCGTGCTCTGGCCCACCTCTTCCAAGCGGGCCAGGGCCGGCTAATCGAGCCGCGCCCGGGCACGGTTCGGAGCACTCACACTAGTCAAACGAACCGCGCTTTGGTGGTCAAACGCACTCGGGCACGGTTCAAACTGGCTAGTGTGAGTACACTCTAAGTAATCATAACACCATCTTATGGGAGAGACTTGAAAACACAATAGGACAGGGGTGAGCATTCCTGCTCCTGGAGGGCTGCTGTCCTTCAGAGTTTTGCTCCAGGCCTGATTAAACACATCTGAACCAAGGTCATCCAAGGCTGCATCCGAATGCTTAGGCAGCTGACTTGTTGCCTCTCTACCCTTGGTCTAATAAACTACAACAAAAAAAGAGAGCTTTGGTGATAACTAAGTGGATATTCAATTACTGCAGAATTTTCTAGACAGGAACGTTGGGACAAGTTGGAGATAAACTCCGTCCAGGGGTGTGTTTCCCAAAAGCATCATTAGTCAACTATGGTTGCAAGTTCCATTTAACTCTATTGGTAGCGAGTCAGAACTTGTGATCATAGTTGGCTTTGGGAAACGCACCCCAGAACCAGGAAATGATACCCCTGGATTAGGATATCTGATGCACCTTCAGAAGGGTCCAGAGGTCCTCAAGTGGGGTCTACAAGTGTTGCAATCTGAGGAAACTCAAGTATCTTTTCATTTTTATGGTGATAGAACAGAAATAAAATATTTCAAGGGATTAATACATTACCTGTTTCGATTGCTGCCAGCAGTTTCAAATTCTCATCACTGGCTGAGCTTTATGAAAACAATAAGGATCTGAGAGAAAGTATTTTGCAATACGTTTTGCTATTTTAACTATTCAGTTTCCTTCAAAGCATGTTGTACATAAAATATATGGAACATACATACCTGTATTCATCTTCATTCATCTTGTCCAACAAAATATATCTAGAAAATGTGTCCCATGAATCAGAGGCCATAACAATAGAGCATCAGTGACTGTTGTAGCTAATCAGAGCTGAATACAACTAAAGTAATTATATTTGCAAACATGAACTTTTCATTAAACATAGCTGCAGGCTTACCTTTGTGACTTTCTTGTTCCTAGTGACATTAGCTTTTATATTCAAGCATGACCTGCTTTCATTGCCAATGAAATGCCATGCAACAAATGCCATGCCATTAGGTACAGTCTGTTTCTATTGTAGTCACTTTAACACACACCTGGATAAAATATTTTCTAGGAAGTGACACATGAGATGATTCACTTTTATTTTTCCCCCCACTATTACTTTTTCAATTAAATCCCCCAAAATAACATAATCCTAATCTAATCTGCACGCTGAAGCTGATTTTCATGATTTCAGAGGCATATCACAGGCACGCCAGGGGGCAGGATGTCATGTGACATTAAGCTTGATTCACTTCAGTGAAACGATTCATTCGGGCGGTAATTCGGTTCAATGAACTGTTTCCAAAATCAGACACTATAATTTTGTCCCCCGACAGCATCTTGTTATTCATGTTTGTAGTAAAGTTGGTACTTTATCACTGTTTTATTAGGTTATATACCCTACATCGTGTAAAGTGTTATTGTGTTAACGTGCACCGAGAAAACAAAAGCACCGTGGTATTTTGGACATAGTAGGCCTACCATGTTTTTGTTTATTGAAGCACGTTCTTTGAAATACCCAGTAAATGGCATGGTACAGGCACTAACAAGTGCATATATAGAATATATTAAAGTATGATGATATTACACTCTGTAAGGCAAATCCACCATTCTTCCCAGTTTTTGTTAATTAATAAAGTTAATTTTGTAAAAATGATTTATAATAATGTTAATAAAGCTGTAACCATTTCACTTCACGCTTAAATAAAGTAATTCCGTTAAATTACACACGCTTTGCGGATCGGTTCAACCCACTAGTTAAAAAGATTCGGTTCAAGAGATTGACTCATTTGCGAATCGGACATCACCAGTGACACTATGGTTACCATAGCAGCGGCCAAACACTGTCCAGACTCAGGTCATTGTAAACCTAAGCTCTAACGTTACTCGTTTATTTTAAACGTTAATAAAGACGTTTCCGTCAAATTGCTCTCAAGAATATTAGAGGAGAACGTGCTATTATTGAACTTTAAGGTTTGACCGTTTAGGTGTGAGAAATTTGTCATGTCAGAGCAGGAGAGTGAAACTGAACCCGCGGAGCAAAGAATGTCACAAGAAGTCATTCAGACAAAGACTGACCTTCATGAGGAAGATGATGATGCTGAAGACCAGAGACGTCAAAACGATAGAAACCAACAAGGAGGCGAAACCAACCAGATAATTTCCTCCAGTGATGTTGGAAACTCAACAGCAACGGGTGAAATATAATTCTGCATTTTACCCCAGAATTATACACTTAGAAAAATACTATGGTACTATGGTAAGCATGGTCGGTTTGGGCATAACGTCACTAGTATCTTGGTAATACTGTGATTTTTCTTTGACATATTGCTCCATAAAATGGATGTCAATGTAATACCCCGGTATTCTTTGAAGTAGCTTGATTTTGGGTTCATTATTAGTTAGGCCTATCAAAAACATTTTGTTAATGAATGGAGAAATAAAATATAGAATGAAAATTACTAAATGAAACTAATGAAAACTAAATGAAAATTAAAAATGTTGCCTTGTCAACTTAAGTACATTTGTTGGTCACACTTTAGTTTGAGGAACACATATTCACTAGTATGACTTTTGCCTTAATAAACTTTTAATTTACTGCTTATTATTTATAGTTAAGGTAGTTGTTGTTGGGGTTAAGTTTAGGTATGGTGTAGGATTAAAAGAATAGTTCACCCAAAAATGAAAATTCTATGGAAGTCAATAGGGCCCCATCAACTGTTTAGTTACCAACATTCTTCAAAATATATTCTTTAGTGTTCAACAGAAGAAATAAATTCTCACATGTTTGGAACAACTTGAGGGTCCTAATAAACAGCCAATAAAGTCATATGCAGTTTGTTTAAGCACTAAAACTGTACATAGTGAAACAATATATAAATAAAAATCCAAAATAGAAGTTGCAATAGAATAGAAAATATATATATATTTTTTTTAATAAAAATGTTAATAATATATAAATAATATATTATGGGAATCATTCAGTACTATGGTAAAAAAGAAAGAAAGTGGTATTACCATACAATACCATTACTGTTCCATAGTACCACCACAATTTTTTAAATATTCAGCACATTTTTTGTATATTCATATTAATATTTATAATTCTAATGCAATTGTATTTCTTGTTTTTCCAGTTAAGATCTTGCTGATGCCAGAGAGGCACATGATAACGGCGGCCTTCACTATTGGCCTCTCAATCCTGGATCTGAAAAAACACTTCAGCTTCAAGCTGAGGGTCCCATTAGACATCATACAAATCACTCTAGACGGTAAGACACAAAAGATTGTCCTTCATAGGAGAAATCATGGAGTATAAAAGAAAGCATTTACTCTACAATGATGTAAAGGACACATTAAAAGTCTCTCGGATCTTTTTAATTTAGTTTTATTTTTTGTCTAGAAAAAAGTGTAGATGATGACCAGACGCTGATGGATATTGGCGTACAGCCACATGGGATGGTCCAATTTGAGATGAGCTCGCTAGACCCGGAGAATTACCCCATGAGACCAGACAAACCACAGCAGGAGTACAACATGCCGGATGTCATCACTGTCAGAGTGCAAACAGGTACAGTCGAACTTATAGCTGACTAAGGCATTATGAGGATAGACAAGTTTTTGTGACAAGTTTCTGGCTTTAAGACACAGAGACATATCAGGACGTGGTGGTAGAGATAGAGAGAGCCACTCGCGGGAAGGCATTTCTGGGAGGATTCCGTCATATTGTGACCAAAACTGAGTATCATAATGCTGCTGTACAGACGATGCCTAAGAAGAGGCCTGACAGGAGCATTGAGTCCTTCAGCAGGGATACACAGGTGCACGCATACATACAGTAATAAAACCCATTAAATGGACAGAACTTTCATCTCTTTGCCTCATTTTTTATTTATGTTAAATTAAAGGAACTGATAATTTAGCAGAAGGATGGCACATAATGCATTTGCTAAAAATAAAAAATAAACATTTAGCTAACTAAACATTTAATAAAACATAAACTAACCATAATTTATAATAAACATACATTTGTATATAAAATATATAATGTAGGCTATATGTACAAATATTTTGTATTATAATATTATTGTAAAATATACAAATATATTGTATTGTGATGTTGTGTATAAAAAATATTTATGAAAATTGTTTGTGTAAAAAAATTACCTTTTTTATATTTTGTTATATGACCTTTATATACTTTTTATATAATGATATAGCGATTGATTGTTTATTGTTTATAACACACACACAAACATAGACACACAAGGAGCTAATCTTCAGTAAAGATTTTTAGAAATGACGTAATTGTTGAGAAAGTTGTTACCCATAAATTTGAATGATTTATCACTTTGAAATGCCAAGACAATTGAATTTTTAGAGATTCTTATTTATATAATATTTTTAATTCTAATTGGGGTAATATATATATATTACACTTTTGTAATCCAAATCAGGTACTATATATTTTAATACAAAAGTTTTTTTTTTTTTTTTTTGATGAATAAAATACATATTCCAATGATTCTGTCTTTTTCACAAAATAAATAGAAGCAATAAAACACTTGTGGTCACGTTATATTGTAAATATAATGATCGTGTTTCATAACCCCAATTAACTGTGACATTAAACACTATCATTCAAACATTTGTAGTCAGTACATATTTTTGTGGAGAAATTAATGTTTTCAACCTTGATACTAATAGGAAATATTTCTTGAGCAGCAAATCAGCATATTATGATTTCTGAAGGATCATGTGACACTGAAGATAATGATGATGAAAATTCAGCTTTGAATCACAGGAATAAATTACATTTTAAAATATATTAAAATACAAAACAGTTCTTTTAAATGGTAATAATATTTCACGATATTACTGTTTTTACTGTATTTTTGATCAAATAAATGCAGCCTTGGTGAGCATAAGAGACTTCTTCTAAAAACATTAATACTGCACATCCCTAATTTTCTTTGCCATTTAACCAGACGGTGGAGTTGAAACACCAGGATCAGCAGTGCTATAGGAACGCCTCGACTCAGATGACCAAAATCGGCTGTTATGTGTCCAACATGGAGGACAAGCTCATCGCCCCAGGGACTTACATCACTGCAGAAGAGTATCACAGCAAGAGACTGAGAGCTGTACGTGTGTTTGAAGAGGTTGAGAGAGAATTGCATTCATTCTGTGCATTCGCTGTTCAGGACAAATGCTTATATGTATGTTTTTCCTTAGGTCATTACACTACAGTCACATGTCAGGCGCTGGCTAGCCAAGTGTTTCACAGACAACTTGAGACAGGCTAAAGAGCAGCACCTGGCATGGATGGAAAATGAAAAGAGAAGAAAGAAAGAGGAGAAAGAACAGCAGATCAGAGATGAATATCGCCGCAGGATGAACCCGGAGTCGAAGGGAGACTTTGATCTGCTTTATAATGCCTTAAAAAGTGAGTGTGTGAGTGTTTGTAGCTTACAACAAGCAGCAATGCTACTAACTTAAAGGTGAAGAGTGGAAGAGTTTTCTGCACCACTAGAATCACCCAATGGAAGTGCAAAAATAATTACTTTATTTTAGTCACAAGTCTCTCTGAAAAAAACATGATCACACATATAGTCCCGCCTCCAAAAACTCGCCATTGGTTGAAACAGTGTTGCTATATAATTAATAATAGTCAGGATGCTCAGACAAACAGAGCAATTTTCAGTGTTTTGCAGCTTTTCAAGAACATCAACCTATAAATTACTTATTTACTCATAATAACTTTTACAAGCTACTGCCTTTTTTGTACATTGTATTGCATCTGCAACTTTTTAGCCAATTGGTGGGTTCAGCCGGTTCATGCAAATTAACTGTTTGCATGTTAATTTGCTTCCCTGCAATAAATGCTTCACTGATTCACTTCAGTTTCTTCACAGATGTCTTCGTTTTTAGTGAATTTTTTAAATGCTGTTGACCATCGCTGTTGGTTACACTACCATTTATTCAAAAGATTTTTTTTTATAGAAAGAAATTTATATTTTTTATTATCAAGAATGCATTCAATTGATACAAAAAGTGACAGTAAAGAAAGATATTTATCATTTTTCAAAAGATTTCTATTTCAAATAAATTAATTTACCAGTGAATCTAAAAAAATATATATCACGGTTTCCACACAAAATATTAAGTAGCACAACTTTTTTCAACATTGATAATAATAATAAATGTTTCTTGCGCACAATAAGAGATTTCTTTCACAAACATAAAACAGTCTCAAACCCCAAATTTTTGAGCAGTAGTGTATATAAATTAGTATTGTTTTGGTTGATTTTTCATATTTTTTTTGTTTATCTGTTAAATTTAGCACTGTCACTGATTCAGAGAT
Source organism: Rhinichthys klamathensis goyatoka (assembly GCF_029890125.1). Lineage (NCBI taxonomy): Eukaryota > Metazoa > Chordata > Actinopteri > Cypriniformes > Leuciscidae > Rhinichthys > Rhinichthys klamathensis. Next base: position 179,853 of record NW_026606843.1, on the reverse strand, counting down.
CATTGTTTTGTGTCAGATAAATACTGCTGTGATGGCAATATCAGCTGATATTTATGTTTTAAAAGATTTTAAAATACATTTAACTATTTAAAGCTTTTTTTAAACCTTCATTGAAGTTGACTACATTATAGTTGGTATGATATATGTGTGGATATGTAGGTATGTGTTGTAATGTGTGCAGTGATTTGGATATAAGTCAGTGTGATGGTCCTTATTCTTCATCTCTGTATGTCAGAATGGAGGATAGAGGAAGTGGAACGCATCAATGTCACCTTATCTGGTGCGGAGCGAAAGGCAGCGCTGTGCGCTCTACTGGAGCAAGAGACCCAGTTCATCTCCTCCATAGAACAGCACAGAATGGCTGCCGGCACGAGGAACCAGGATAAGGCCATACAAGCCTTCCTCAACAAGGTGTCAATCTTTTGCTAATCGGCTGTCTCATCATGAACATGCTGTATTGTTTTAGAGCAAAACCTTTGTTTGGTTACAGTGCAAGAATGATTGAATATGTCTATTTGATTTGGAACCAAATAGAGCACACAATAATTGTTATAATATAACTTTCAGTAAATCTGGGCGGCAGAAGATTCATTTGGTTTAGTATTTTGAACATTGTTGATTCATAACTTTTCCCCATTGTCTCCATTGAACTTAATGTTGGTCCAGTAGAAATGTCAGTGTAATAAAATGATTTTAACGCCTCTTTGCAAGTGGGTAATGATAACTAACTGATAATAAGTTAGATATAAAGTCAGAACAGCCTGTAGTGTTTCATATTCTGTACCTCCTCTATTAGCAGTGGTTTTTGCTTCATGACCCAGACTTTACATTGGCCATAAAGAAAGATGTCCTCTAAAGCAAACATTCATTTATTTTAATATTTAGTTTATTAATAATTCTTAAATATAAATTTATAAAAATAACTGCATACAAGCAGCATATATTTTATGTGATGATAATATTATACATAATATTATTATTTGTAATAATTTATTTAAATCTCTACAAAAAAAAAAAAGAGAAAGAGAGAGAGAAAACATTTTCTTTAATCTAATGTCCTAGCATCCTCCTAAATGCAAAACACAAATGTCAAAATTTTAAAGACATTTGTTTTTGACTTCTCTTCAGTCTGCAGAGCCAAAGAGATGGCGTGCATTTGACGGGAAGGTGACACAAATGGACACCCAGTTCACCATCAGAGCCAAGGAGCTGCGAGACCTGTACAGTAGCGTCACACAGGCTCAATTCACAAAGGACGAACGTCTGGATGTGCTACTCACTCTCAAACACACTGTGAAGGCCAGTTCCACATCTGTAGTCCTAAATATGGACAAAATATAAACACATATATTTGCTCATCTAATTTTTTACATGTACTTGTGAACAGGAACATAAATGCAAGCTAACACAGGACATAGTGGACTTGATTGACAGGGAGATGGACCTGTTGATGAGGGGTGTGAAAAAGAGCAACCTGGATGGATTGAGAAAGAGGATATCAACCCTCTTCCTCCAATACATCAAAACCCCTCCGTTCAACCCTCAGGTGTCCAAACTTCTACGGGTATGTGGCTAAAACAGTGTTGTTGTCGAGACTAACTCATTCGAGTCTGAGTCAAGACCATGTCCACATGCTCCCATGTCTATGACAACATCAAGACCATATTTTCATGTTTCATGGCCATCCTCAGAGACCATATTTTTGTGGTGTTGGTCTTGGTCTAGGTCTTTGAGTCCAAGTCTACGAAAATATTTTCATAGTCTTGGTCCTCAAGTCTGAGTCCAAAGACCATATTTTCATGGTCACCTTTTTCTAGTCTTGGTCTTAACTCGGATTCGAATAAGCTGGTTTCGACTACAACCCTCAGTTCACCCTGTACTTCAAAGTTAATATGACATTAGCTGTAACATCACTTCCGGTTCTCAAGATACTGAAATACAACTTGAGTTTTGGTTGGTTTTCTCACTCTTTGAAACAACTCTAATATTTACCCTGCTCTCCACAGGTGCCTCAGGATCCTGCCGACTTGAAAAAGAACATCTATTTGTGTCGTGGCTGTAATGAGTATCAGTCATGCACTGACTTCGCTCTGAATACTAACGCATCTGCAGTCGGCCTCTGTCACCGCTGTATGAAGTTAGACAATGAAGCCCGTCAAAGAGAAGACTTCTCTCTTTACAAGAACATTCTCAGATGCTTGCGTGACACTGAGGCCGAGTGCAGCCCAGATGCCAAAATCACTTACCTGCTACAGGTAAAGTTTATGCATGTGTTGGCGATTTATTTTGAGAGCATGGAAAGAGCCGGTTGTCTTCCGTAAAACCTGCACCAGTGAAATCAGTAGTTTTAAAGGTGCAGTAAGTAATTTCACATTTATGTTTTGCACACTGAAATTAGTCTACAGAACAATTAATACATGACTTAACTCCTACTAGTGTGGATGTGTGACATTTTTGCTTATTAACTTGTCAAAGACACTTGGTCATGTGATTTCAACATGGCCACCAACAGGAAGGACCACCCTAATGTATAATAAAACTAGAAATGACTAAAAGCCTGTTCACACCAAGAACGATAACTATAAAGATAACTATATCGATAATTATATTAGCCTCCACACCAGTGGATGATATTGTTCCGTTTAGTCTAAGCGCATGCTTGTCTGTAACTTAAAATGCTCGAGCTCGTTACAGCTGAATGGATTCTGATTGGCTGTCAATGTTTTTATCGTTCATCAGCTGGGTAAAATCGTTCTGAAAGTGATTCAGTTTCTCTGTCCTTTTATCGTTATAGCTGTGGTGTGGACTCTGCTATTCTCTAATGTTGAGAACGATTTTTAGAACTTTATCGTTATCTTTATAGTTATCATCCTTTGTTTGAACCAGCCTTTAAGTGCATTTCATGTGAGTCTGCATGAATTTTTAAAAATATCTGTGGATTGTAAATTTTTTGGTGGAAAATGTGAGAAACAATTGCTTAGTCCACCTTTAATAGAATAGATTCAAATGAATGGAGCACCAAGTTAATGCTGTGCTCAAGACATTTACTGTCCTCATTAGGAGCAGGACCTTCGGTACCTGGTGGATGTACTTTGGGGAGCTCAGTCCGCTTTGAGCGGCTGGAAAGACCTTCATGATTTAATGCTGGTGCGCTGGGAGAAACATTTGGACTGGAGCCCATGGAACTGCATCCTCCTCACGAAGGACGAGGCCGCTGCTCATCTGAAACTGGAGAACATCGAGAAGGTACTAGTCTGCGGCTATAACTGCTTTTGAATGTCTTCCACACTTAGAATGATTAAACGTCAAACCGCTACTCAGTAAATGATATAATAGCAGATATTTATAGGGTTAGTTCACCAAAAAATCCTTATTAAAGGTCCCGTTCTTCATGTTTTTTTGAAGCTTTGATTGTGTTTACAGTGTGCAATATAACATGTGTTCATGTTTCGCGTGTAAAAAAACATAGTATTTTTCACACAATTTACTTATCTGTATACCGCTGTTTTCACTGTCCAAAAAACGGCCTGATGACTTCCTTGTTCTATGAAGTCCCTCCTTCAGAAATACGTTACGAGTTCTGATTGTGCCAGCGGTTCCTGTGTTGTGATTCGACAGCAGCTTATCGCACGTTGCCCGGAAAGGTCATGCCTCTTACCATAAATTGGAGATGCATGCGCAGCTGAAGTGCTTCTTCTCCGTGGGAGCGCAACAAGACCACGCCCCCTTTTTTTGTGTATTCCTGTCGGCGGAGATGAGTCAAAAAACTATTCTAGTTACGTCATTAAAAAAGGAAGTAGAGGGATGTAGTCCAAACCGGCCGTTCGCGGTATGCTTTGAAAGGGGACTTCTGTTAAATAAAATATCTCGCTAGGCATTGAACTTTGAGCTTTATAATTTTACAGGTATTATTGTTGCTCTAACAGCAACATTACACACTAATTAAAGTTTGAAAAATGGAATCGCGAAGAACGGGACCTTTAACTCACCCTCATGTCATTCCAAACCCGTAAGCCTTTCGTTCATCTTCGGAACACAAATGAAGATATTTTTTATGAAATCTGAGAGCTTTCTGAACCTTCATTAGACAGCTACACAGCTACCACTTTGACGCTTCAAAAAGAGATCGTAAAACTAATCCATATGAATTGAGTGGTTTAGTCCACATTTTCTGAAGAGAGATAATCGCTTTATATGATGAACAAATTGAATTTAGGTTTTTAGATTTAGATTAGAATTTGATTTAATTCACATGTGAACTGTGTCTTGACGTGCAAAAACCAATGAGGTTCATTCTCGTGTTACGCCGCACGTTTGAGCTTCTGCAAAAACCAATGAGGTTCATTCTCGTGTTACGCAGCACGTTTGAGCTTCTGCAAAAACCAATGAGGTTCATTCTCGTGTTACGCAGCACGTTTGAGCTTCAGCAAGAACCAATGAGGTTCATTCTCGTGTTACGCAGCACGTTTGAGCTTCAACAAGAACCAATGAGGTTCATTCTCGTGTTACGCAGCACGTTTGAGCTTCAGCAAGAACCATTGAGGTTCATTCTCGTGTTACGCAGTACGTTTGAGCTTCAGCAAGAACAAATGAGGTTCATTCTCGTGTTACGCAGCACGTTTGAGCTTCAACAAGAACCAATGAGGTTCATTCTCGTGTTACGCAGTACGTTTGAGCATCAGCAAGAACCATTGAGGTTCATTCTCGTGTTACGCAGCACGTTTGAGCTTCAACAAGAACCAATGAGGTTCATTCTCGTGTTACGCAGCACGTTTGAGCTTCAACAAGAACCAATGAGGTTCATTCTCGTGTTACGCAGCACGTTTGAGCTTCAGCAAGAACCATTGAGGTTCATTCTCGTGTTACGGCGCACGTTTGAGCTTCAGCAAGAACCAATGAGGTTCATTCTCGTGTTACGCAGCACGTTTGAGCTTCAGCAAGAACCATTGAGGTTCATTCTCCTGTTACGCAGCACGTTTGAGCTTCAACAAGAACCAATGAGGTTCATTCTCGTGTTACGCAGTACGTTTGAGCTTCAGCAAGAACCAATGCGGTTCATTCTCGTGTTACGCAGTACGTTTGAGCTTCTGCAAAAACCAATGAGGTTCATTCTCGTGTTACGCAGTACGTTTGAGCTTCAGCAAGAACCAATGAGGTTCATTCTCGTGTTACGCAGTACGTTTGAGCTTCAACAAGAACCAATGAGGTTCATTCTCGTGTTACGCAGTACGTTTGAGCTTCAACAAGAACCAATGAGGTTCATTCTCGTGTTACGCAGCACGTTTGAGCTTCAGCAAGAACCAATGAGGTTCATTCTCGTGTTACGCAGTACGTTTGAGCTTCAACAAGAACCAATGAGGTTCATTCTCGTGGTTTACGCAGTACGTTTGAGCTTCAACAAGAACCAATGAGGTTCATTCTCGTGGTTTACGCAGCACGTTTGAGCTTTCGTAAGAACCTTTGAGGTTTGCTCTGGCGCGTCAAGCAGGTTTGGTTGAGCTTCTGTATATGTTCGCTGATCAATGCTTCTATGTGAATAAAAGGCTAAATTAAATCTGTTCATCATACACGTTCATCGAGTGTCTTGGACTAAACCGGTCGATTTGTTTAGATTAGTTTTATGAATTTTTTGAAATGGTAGTTGCGTAGTAGTTGCGTGTCAACGGAGGGACAGAAAGCTCTCATCAAAAATATCCTAATTTGTTTGGAACGACATGATGGTGAGTAATTAATTAATTAATTTTCATTTTTGGGTGAACTATCCCTTCAAGAACCATTAGACTAATCTAAGTATTGAAACTAAGTGGAGTAAAACATTTTTAGAGGTGACCAGAGTGAAAACCTGTGCAGAATATTGTAATATATAATTAAACTTTAAACTTTATCTGCCAAAACTCTATAATCATGACTAGTCACTGTACACCAGTCAAAGCTCCATTTTAGAGATGGTGTTTACATGTAAGGCATTTACAGAACACATTTGTCTCTGCCACCATTTGAATGCAAACCTATATGTCCCACCATACAAATGCCCGCTCTTTTCACTTGCAGGCATACGATGTCGTAGTTATCCGTAATGTCAAGCAGAAACACGCACTGGCCAGGAAGTACTTCTCTCAGATACCTGCGATGGCCGAATGTCTGCACAATGCCGAGATTCAGCCTGGTGCCCTCGGCAAACTGCTGGTCTCCAAGCCCATCACCAAGGCCACCAAGTAGAATCGCTAAGAGGCTACCCACAATCCTGTGAGGTGCTCAGGGACATCTGCAGCTTCACCATTTCTCTACTTCAGACAGTTTAAGCGTTCTTCCTCAAGATCATTTATCGAATTTAAATATCTTATATGGTAATTAAAACCGGGAGTTACTGGGCCTCTCTCCGTTTTGTTTTCCATTCATTAGGATCATTCATTAATGTTTATTAGTTATCATTAGGCAGTAAATGAGCAATGAGTTTTATGATTTTTGATAACTTCTTTGGTATTTTGTAAAATACTAATTGGTAAAACAAGCAGCAACACTACAATCCTGTGAAAAATGCAGGATTGGCATGTTTTCCAGTGTTAAACTTGAGTACAAAAGCTGCATTTAAAAGGGAGATCAGACAGATAAAAAAATGAAAATCCTTCCATGATTACTCCATAATGCCACGCAAGAATGAATTGAAACATTATTTCCAGGAACACTTTGAAAGCCTTAAAAAGCTCAAGTTCAAGAGGTTTTAATTAGGCCTTTGCAAATGATATATAGCCTAGATCTAATCAGGAGGTGAGCAATCTAAGATCTGCAATTATAGGAAAAGGTCAAGAATCTCCTCCTGCGTTTCCTTCTGAACAAATGTGAACGAAACCACCAGCACCACTGGACTAACTGCTAAAAAGAACGACTAGCGATGAAAGGTTTGAGTTTTATTTCTGTCCCTCCATGACGTGAGTTTATAAGGTGAGCTTAATAAAACTGTTTTTATTAGACATTTGGCTTATCATGTACTTTGGGAATTGGCACAAACCCTATCTCTGTCATTCTGTGATACTTAATCAAACTTCAAAACTAGACAGAACTGATAACAAAAAGGCTGCTAATAGAGTAGATGATAAATGTGAAAAAACAAGTTGGCAAATAGGACTAAAAGATGCGTTTGTTGTTGATCAGTTGTAGTGATGCAGATGAAAGAACATCAAAGATCAAATAACTTTTTTTGTTATTGAAGAAGAGGAATATCAGCATTTTTCTTTTTGCAGGTTCCTGCGTCTTTAAAAACTGTAATGTTATCCTGCTTTAACAAAGAAACCGCTTTTGTTTGCTGAAATGAAGGTATTATGAAAAACTGGGCATGCTCTTAGAGCAACATGAGGTTGTTAGGTTATTGTTCGATCTTTTCGCTTAAGTTGTCTGTGTATGAATAAAGTAAGTCAAAGGTAAGTCAAGATTTTCTACATTATTTTTCACACCAGTATTGTGCAATCTTTTGTAATCTTTGGACAGTGGAAAAGGCTTTTGATCTTTATAATGCTCATATTGATAACTAATTAGTGGAGTTTTATGTAATCTCTGATAGAGCTGTTCTGTTTGTCCCTTGAGAAAGCTTGAGGATTGCGATTAATGTGTAATAGTACAAGGGATAAAGAGAGTGTTCTGTAAAACCACTGAGCCCAAGTTATCCAATGATGTTTCAAGGAAACACCATTTTGCATTTCAGATCCTTGGTAATCCTGACTGTGAAATGACAATAAGGGAGGTCATGAAGTCATAACTTCAACCAGCATCAACTAACCTCGACACCTTCAGACAGATTTGACATTACAGATGGTCATAGGCCAGCTCCTTGTGACTTTTTCCACTGGATTTTCAAGTTTTCCATTGGCACATTTTACATTATATGATTCACAAAGTTATGGAAACCTTTTTCCGCCTCAGTTAAAATATTAAAGTAAGAATTAAATCTGTAAGAAATAAAGTTTCAATTTTGAGATGTAAAGTTAAAATTACGAGAAATAAAAAATTGTGAGATAGAACTTTTGCAAATGTGAAAAGTCATGATTATACATAAATAGTCAAAACTGTAAGAAATAAAGTTGGAATTGTTTAGAACTAAATAACAATTGTGAGATGTGAAGTTGCGATTACATGCGAGCCGCAATTACGAGATATAAATTTGTGATTATGAGAAATAATTGCAATTGTAAGATACAAAATTGCAATCGTAGGAAAGTCACAATTGTGAGATTTTTAGTGTAAAGTCAAAATTATGAGAAATATTGTAAATAATATTTTTACTGCAAGTCAGAAATGGGCTTTCATACAAAATTGTGAGCATTACAGTAAAAGCTTGAAAGAGATAAGAGTTTACATATTTCTTTTCATTTTAATTTATTTTTCTTTTCTTTTTTTTCCTTTTATGTTTCCCAGAGCTCAACTTCGAATTCTCTGGAAACAAACCCCAGTACGGATTATCGCCTGCTGTGTGATTTCTGAGAGTTTGTGTTTATGAAGTCTCCCAGGTTGTTGTTTAACAGACCCCAGTGCGGAGCCAGATTAGGGCCCAATATGGGAAACGGTGATGACGTTTGCTGTTAGGAGAAAAAGGTGTGAATTCCAGGTCACTGTCTGTGGCAATGTCTCGTGTCAGTGGGTTTACTGTATGTTTATAATGGTCTTGCTTTTATAATATCATATGCAAATTTGTTGTTATCTTTGGTCATAAAATGTAAATATAAATGGATCAGGTTAGGAGGGACTTACATGAGCTGGCTGGCAGGAGTCTAATCTTAAAGCTTAATCTCCATGGCCATAAGGCTTTATGACATGACTGGAATGGACCAGTAACAGGGGATGCGGATGGCACCAGGGCAAAGATTAATCAGCGGCACATTATTTAAAGGCCAGCATAAGACAAAGTCCCTAAGTTGACGCCGTTTCAGTCACAGAATGAGGCGGCTTTCTTGGAGCTTCGTGAAACCCCTAATCATCATCAGCACACCATTGGCATTGCTACCGCTGCCACTGGTCATCAAAACAAAGGTTAGACATGCTTGAACACGTATTTGACAATCACATGTGCAGAGACTTTCTATATGGTCAGCTCTGAATGAGAATAATGTAACGAAGTAAGAATAATGAAGCAAAAGCTTGTCTTTTCTTATTATATTATATTGCATGTTTTCTGAAATACTTTTGCATATCCTTTTTGCCTTTGAAATGTCTTTAAAAATAACTTTGTCTTTTTCTCTCACATCACTTTCAAGCAAAAGCTATTTTTTTTTACAAAAAGACATTTTGATAGACATTTGTCTGTTTATCTTATGAATGGATATAAACACTGATTTCATGTCCACTAGGAAGCAGAATGTGCGTACATCCTGATATTAATGGCTGTGTACTGGATGACGGAGGTCTTGCCTCTGTCTGTGACGGCACTTCTCCCCGCGCTGCTTTTTCCTCTTTTTGGGCTCATGAAGTCCTCCCAGGTATACTTTCCTGAGCCAGCTGCTTTACTCTTGGAAAACCATCTCATGGAAACCTGACTGCAATATTTATGGACTACTAATGTGGATAACTACTGCAAACACAAGATGTCATTGACCGGCCATTTTTCTTTAGGTTGCATCTGTATATTTCAAAGACTTCCACTTGTTGCTTCTTGGGATCATCTGTCTAGCAACAGCCATTGAGAAATGGGGTCTTCATCAGAGAATTGCCCTCAGATTGGTGACTGCGCTTGGAGTCAACCCTGGCATGTAAGACTTTTATTTTATTTAGATCTGTGGTATTTTGTGATGATTTATAGAAGGATCGGCAGATGCAAACACAGCTTGTTTACTGTGAAATGTGTTTCACAGGTTGATGCTGGGGTTCATGGTTGGCTGTGCTTTCCTCTCCATGTGGTTGAGCAACACCTCAACTGTGGCAATGGTAATGCCAATTGTGGAGGCAGTGATCCAGCAGGTTTTGAATGCAAATGAAGAGGCTAACAAAGACCACAAGGGGGCGTTAAGTGGCATCTCCAACCCTGCTCTACAGCTTGAAGGTAAGCTGGTGCATCTTTCATGTAACTTGAGTAATACATTATCATTTTAACCTTTAACCTTCTATTTAAAAGGGCAACATTTAACATTAAACATCTGTTTTCAGATATTGAGGCCCAGTGTGACCAGTCTGAGAAGATGAAAAGGTAAACATGTATAAAATTACCAAAAAAACAACAACAAAACAAAACAGAAAATGTATTTTAAGTTTTTTTTTTTTTTTTTGGTACTCTTATAGCATTGAAGCAGGTATTACGGAGCCAATTCAGATAGCTCCTGAGGAACCAGACACTGTTAAGGTCAGTAAAGCACACACTCTGACATTAAAACTCACAAACACCTTAGTCCTCACCTTAATATAAAATGGTATTTCTCAATATTTTAGGCACCAACTCCACCGTATAATGGGAAGTACAGGACCCGTGAAGATCACATGATGTGCAAAGGATTGTCACTTAGCATTGCCTACTCTTCATCAATTGGGGGGCTGACCACATTATCAGGAACATCCACAAACCTTATATTTGCTGAATACATCTATCAGTGAGTTCAGTACTTACCTTTAAACTGATGTGTGCAACTTTATTAGTATTAATATATATTGGTCCCATTTTTTCTACTATATTATCTGATTTGGTCAGTCTATCCATCTAAACTCAGCATGCTGTGCACTTTTATGACCTTCCTCAGGTACTACCCAGAATGCACCATCATTAATTTTGGAAACTGGTTCGTGCTTTGTCTTCCCATCTGCATAATTATGCTGATTTTGTCATGGATATTCCTGCATTGGATGTTCCTTGGTTCCAAGTGAGTGATCGTAATGTCTTCTATTCAATAAGTCGTTCCCTGACCCCCCTCTGTCCCTCATTTTTACTGTTTATCTCAAGATTTCATTTAAATTCATCATTTCAAATCACGCTGCCATTTGCATTTTTCCCACCTCACCACTTCAGCTTCATCTACGTGTCTTCAATCTTCTTCATCCTGCTCTGAGTCTCTCTCACAGCCTCCCGATCTCATCGCTCTAGGATAATCATTTTTCATTGAGCAGACTTTTTCATCTCACAACTGCCGAGATTTTCTTCTTAGAATCACTCACAGAACATTGACGCATGGCGTCACGACAGAGATGCGATTGTTTGCATGCGTAGTTTAAATGGATTTTTGTCATATACAAAGATTTCTGTCAATTCGTCCACTCATCAAAATTAACTACATGTATGCATTGAAATGGCAGTGAATGAACCAAACAATAAAAGTATATCTGCTTCTCCATTCATCCCTAGCTTTCGTGCCAGTCTGTGCTCCAGACAACGATCCGAAAGGGAAAAAAACACTGCCAAAGTGCTTCTGGATCAGTACAACTCACTGGGGCCCATAAGGTTGGAACTCTTCTTTTACATTTTTTTAAGGCTCTTAAAAGTGTAAAATTGACAAATATCAAAAATGTATTGCTCAATGGCATGTTTTTGGGGTAGTTTTTCCCCCTGAACAGTGGGAGACCTATACCTACAGTAACACTTACCTTTAAATGTTAATGTGCATTATGCAAGGTTTGAAGGTTTCCGAGACCTGATTATGTCTATTTTTTAAAATTATTATCATAGGTTAATTCTTCTTAAAGGGGTCCTATTATGCTTTTTCATTTTTCAACTTTAGTTTGTGTGTAATGTTGCTGTTTGGGCATAAAAAAGATTTGCAAGGTTACAAAGCTCAAAGGTCCACACAAAAGGGAGATATTTTATTTAACAGAATCAAGAACAGACTGCCAGACTGGGGATAGAGGTGTTGTGATAATGTAAAATAAGATGAAAAATAATGTTTTTTGAACAATCAAGCATGAACACATAGTACACCCCAAAAACAAAATCAAGACTTCGTAAAAGGGCATAATAGGACCTTTAAAACTGGAATACACCACACAACTTTTAGCCATCATGCAGTTGCCACCTTTAAAAATGGTTCATAGAAAAACTGGGCATTATTCCCTAAATGAGTGTGGACTGTCTGAACACAACAAACTCGTGCAGAAACACGAACCTCGTAGCTAGGAGACGGATGACAAATGAAAACAATACGTTTTAAAATATAATGTTTGATATGTTCTGACTAGATGGATTTCTCAGAAATCTGTCAACTCTGACTGTTCAAAATCTGCAGACTGATGCTCTGACCTTTTTGCAACTAGTGTTGACTCCTCCAGAATGCAAATCAGGGCAAATGTTGTTGTGTTTAGGACAATGACATGCTTGAATTGCTGACCATTTCTCTATATCACTGTTTCGCTTCTGATCCAGCTCCCAGGAGATTATCACCTTGATCATCTTTATTCTGATGGCAATATTATGGTTTACGAGAAACCCAGGTTTCATGCCAGGCTGGTCATCACTGTTCTCTGAGTGAGTGTATTTATATTTTTATTAATGGTTTTTGATGAAAACTACTGCACTTCAGAAGTCATCATCCTCTTCAATACTTGTCTTTATTTTGTCTTATTTATCCTTTGTATGTTGTTATTTCTTCAGTCAACCAGGTTACGCTACGGATGCCACTGTAGCGCTGTTGCTGGGTTTCATGTTCTTCATCATCCCTGCACACAAACTAAAAGCAGATCACTATGGTACGGCTTATTAATTTCCTTTGTGCATGTGTGAAAACCTTCAGAATGATTAGAGGCTCACTGGTAGCAGTTTTGTTTCTGATTAACGTTGTCGATCCCTGTGACAGAGGCCTTGATAACGTGGAAGGACTTCCAGGCCTGTATGCCATGGGAGATCAGTCTGCTCGTGGGTGGCGGTTTTGCTTTGGCTGAAGGAACAAAGGTAGGATCATGATTTAATGGAAACTCAACTATATCTGTAAGAGAAAAAAGAGAAATGAATATAAAAGTGCAAGACCGCATTAATAGATGAATCAATTACGGGTACTTTTTACAGGCCTGGATTCAATTAAACAGGCCAGTCTAATTCACTGGTGGCTTTGGACAGACTTGGACAGCTCAATTGCTCCCTTTACTCATCATTTTAAAACATTCATTTCCTTGTAGAAGAAATAAATGAAAAGACAGATCACATCAAAGCCTCGTAACAGCGCGCAGCCCATTAACGTCGCGAGGAGAACAACAATTTTACTGTGTCACTCTCAGTCTGCTTCCATTTAAGCTAATGTTCCATTTAAGCTAATTACATGCCTCCATTATAAGACTGGCACTGAAGCACGTCGTTTCAGCATAACGGCTCCTTCTTCATGTCAGTCGCAAAAACGGGAAACAAGAGCGTCTACTTCTTAATATTCTCCTGGTGTAGGTGGGCTGGGGTGGGGTCTTATCATCAAGGCTCCAGCGCTGTTTCGATACAGACACCCAAATGTCACGGCAAGTCCAGTCTTTAATATGTTCAAAGCAGAAAGGGTGACTACTGTGCTGCATTCTCCATATCAGGCTGTCTGCATGCCATATCTTGACAAACAGTTAAATTACAACTCCAGACCCCGTTGACAAGCGTACAAAGAGATGTTGGTACATTTATCAAAGTTCATGAATATCTTGGTTGGACACTTTCACTCACCTTCCAAAGATGATCTGACAATTTTCCTTTATTTTTCACCCGACAGATTTCTGGTTTATCGTCTTGGGTTGCTGAATTGCTGACTCCCTTGGGAAGCCTTCCTCCTTTAGCTACTGTCACCATTGCCTGCCTTATTGTTACCTCTATCACAGAGGTGGCCAGCAATGCTGCCACAACGACAATCTTTTTGCCAATACTGGCCCCCTTGGTACGTGTTATTTCAATATATGTAAAATATAATGAATGTTACTTTCATGTCACTTTTTTGGGCTATTCTCATCACAAATGATTTTTGTCAGGCTGAGGCAATTGGAGTCAACCCTCTGTACATGCTGGTTCCCACGGCCCTGTGCGTGTCCTTTTCGTTCCTGCTTCCGGTTTCTAATCCTCCTAATGCCATTGTCTTCACATACGGTCATCTTACAAGCTTGGACATGGTGAGTCCCTAGGGTTTTGTTCTTGTATTTTGCATTGTAGATTTCATAATGCATCAAAGGTAAATACTTGTATACAGTAACTAAGCGTTGAATGGTTTCCTTGTCACTATAGGTAAAGGCAGGGCTGGGCTTAAACGTTATAGGCATTCTTACAGTCCTATTAGCCCTCACAACATGGGCAACACCTCTGCTTAACCTGGACACCTACCCAGACTGGGCACCAGTGGTAAACAACACTGGAGTATGACCATCAATGTGAAAATCATAGAATTGTGGACAGTTTAGTAATAAAGTTACATGGGATCCCTCACAGTTGGCTGATTTGTTGACAGGGCAACTTCCACAATCCAAATGTTTTACTTGTTTGGATCACTTGGGCAACCAGCATGCGTTTAGAAATACAACAGACTGAATGCTTTGGGTTCCAGATGTTCGGTTTGAACATCATTGTTTATATATTTTTGTATTATAAGCAGTTTTATTAATCTTTGTGATCATTGTGTCAAATTTGTAATTCCTTTTGCCATTTATTCTTTTGAGGGGTTCAAAGAGACTAGTAAACGCTGTTTAAAACAGGATGCTTTGGTGAACAATGTATGTGCACAATTAAACAGTACAATGTTTATACAAAATGTATTATATTCAAAATATTTTTTAAACTCTAAGAAGAATTTGTGTGACAGGGTTAGTCTCGTCGGTAAACATAGCACTTAATGTTATATATGATTGTATATTTTTGTTATACTCTAGCATGTACATATATATATATATATATATATATATATATATATATATATATATATATATATATATATATATATATATACAGATAAGTGAACTGTATAGTAGAATGTTGAAATTACACTGTGAACCAAGGAAGGAGTAAATGACAGACAACATCTCATGTTCAACTTTAGACACTGACTTATCACAGACTTGCACATAACAGTGGCCAGCAAATAATTAGGTAAATTACTAAAAGTTACTATCAAAAAAGTGGCCATTTTTAGCTTTTTCTCCTGTTGAGTTTTAAGGGCATTAGTCAGAGTATTCAATAGTTTTAGGTCAGATAACAAAGACATATTTCGTTAAATTTACAATGTGTTTTTGTTTGTTTCAATACTATTTTAAAATTCACCTCACAGAATACTGCACTTTGAATGAAAACTCAGTGTTGTTTTTAGTTAACATCTATTGTTCATATATGTGCTCCTTGTGAGATGTTTCTTGTTAC
The DNA here is from genome assembly GCF_029890125.1 of Rhinichthys klamathensis goyatoka. Classification (NCBI taxonomy): domain Eukaryota; kingdom Metazoa; phylum Chordata; class Actinopteri; order Cypriniformes; family Leuciscidae; genus Rhinichthys; species Rhinichthys klamathensis. Next base: position 164,588 of record NW_026606843.1, on the reverse strand, counting down.
GACTAAAACTGCGAGAAAGTTACTTTTGTCCTTGTGTTCTTTGAGAATTATTTGTCTATATGAGTCCATGTGGACACAGCACAAAGTCAAATCAGTCTGGAGTGGACATGTGCTTCACTGTTTTTGCAAGAAAAACAACAACATTTAAATAATATACAACCAGAACCATTCATAGTCATCATGTTCTAGCGGGACTTCATACTGATTTTAAAAAACAATGCTTTGAAAAACTGTGTTGATTGAACTGTGCACTGAGTGGATTGTCTCGTCTCTAATTACTGAATCCCAAAATTAAATGTTTTGACACATCTAGTCAGGGTGGCAGCCTTATCAAAGAGATTCAAGAGGCAGATTAGCTTTGATGAAATGAGGTTACAGAGAAAAACGATCATCCATTTATGTATGTCTGCAGTGGAGGCTGTTTGAACAGAAGTAATTCACATACACAGAAAACAGCTCTGAAAGTATCTCAATAAAATAATGTCTTCCCATTTTCATTAGGAGGGAAAACTGTACAATAATAAAAACTTATACGACTTTAGAACTAATGTAAAACAAAAGAGGAGGCACTAATGTGCCATCTAAATGGGCTTGGGCTAATATTTGTTCTCAAAGTGAGGCAGTGATGAGAACTAATTCTGTAATCCACCCACATTATCAAAATTTATGCTTGGATCCGTCAGCCATTGTAATTCAAGGTCACTGTTCAGTAATGTCTGATTTAATGACAGCCTGTATGAAGGGTCTAATCTGATTATGTATTTAACACTTATTTCTTATATCTACTTAATTATGGTGCAAGGACTACTGAGTTGAACCTTTAGGAATAGCTTTTCTCCAAGCGCTGTGAGTCATCAACATCATATAATTTCTCCCTGGGTACACAGGTCAGCAAGCTGAATATGAACTGTGGTTTGCTTTAATTGTTCAGATATTTTAACATCAAATTTCCATTATTAAATTAGGTTTCCATTGACACTGGGCGAGGTGCCTTTTCACTGTCCGTGATCAATTTATTTCTGAATCTGCCTTTTCACCCTCTCCATTAGAAATGAATGACTTCTGGTTCAGTCTGTGGAAAGCAGTGAAAAGGTTGCTTTAGTCAGGGCTCGCTGTCAGCAGAAGGTGAGTGACCGTTAACCACTGTTTCGAATATTTCCCGCTTGTAATTAATGCGTGCCGCACTTACCTCAAATTACCTGTGATTGAAAATGGCTGTGAGGGTACATTTTGTAATGATTGTAATATTTTTCACTTTGCTGTCAATCATTCACTTGATGGAATATTTCAAAACTTCCCTTACTCTTGCAGCCACATCTATTTTCTGATGAAGTGTTCACTGGCGAGGGCGAGACAACCTGTCACTCACGAGATCGCAGCAATAGCAAGCGACAATTCAATGATCCAATCAATTCCCGATGGACAAAATCAAGTCCTGCCCTACACATTTTTTCTTGTTTGAGAAGCTGTTTCACTCGGATATACGTCACTCACAAAAGGGAAGAAAAGACTATCCCTGCATCCCAATGTCCATACTATCCATCTTAAATAGTATGTGAGATTAGAATAAGTAGGCTATGTCCTAAAGCATAGTAGGTTGAAAAAGTTTGTCAAAAGTCCCCGGATGATCTACTATTTCCGGTAGATTTTTGAAGTGTGGATCCATGCACACTCTAAAGGCTAATATTGCCCACAAAAAAAGTAGGCTATGTGACAAGAAATGTATGTCCGAATTTACAGTACTCATAATAGAGTAGGTAAAAAGTACCCGGATGACCTACTTCTTCTGGCGGGAGTCTGAAGTGTGCATATGATGGACACTTTACTATCCCATGAGGCCACGGAGAGGATTTGTGAATGACAGTGAAGCGACATAACTGACACTGGTAGGTCACATGATAATGACAACACCATGGCGAATATAGTAAATCCAGATTACACACATTCATACTATATAGAACATACTTTTTTTTTTAAGCGGCTGTGAACTAATTACTATTTCAAAATAAGTTACTAAGAGAGTAGCAATTTTGGATGTAGACACACATGCTGACTTTAAATTCCATTATTTCTTCCTTTTACACAGCCATGACTTTTTGTAAATTATACACTTATGACTTATCAATATCTGTATATATTTGTATATATGTACATAAATATAATTTTTTTTTCTAACACAGTTTCACATTTTTCTGTTCTATCTATAGACTTCATGCCAAAAAAAACAAAAGAAAATATATGCACAAAGAATTATAGTGAGCATTGATTGGCATTGATTTTGATAATCAATCAAAATGAATAGGTGCAACGCTGAATTTATGAATATCAATGTGCTAACCAATATATTGTGGTGTAAAATGTAACATGAAAAAGCATTAAAGTTGTATCGGAATCTACAGACTGCACCTTTAAGAAGGGAACCTCCCACGTGTTGCATGTTGTCCATGCCACAGGTTGCCTACCTGTCTCGCATAACTCTGCACTCCACACACTCGCGCTCTCTTCTCAAGAGAGATAAAAAGAATGTGGCTTAATCCCATCGTCACCGAACCGTTCTCGGATTGACTCCGCCCTCAAAAGTCTCGCGACTGACACATTTTGTCATTCTCTCAGAAAAAAGAAAAAAAAAAACTCAGCTTTTGTGGTCGAGGTAGTCAGAAACCTCTCGGGTTTCGTAGCTTTTCCCACAGCTGTGAGGAGTTGTCGCCTCTTGACTGTCGACTATGCTGGACCCGTCCTCCAGCGATGAATCTGAGGGAGAACTACCACCTGAGGACGAACCGCCCGTTAAACCTGGGAAACCTGTTAAAAAGAGTACCAAACCCGAAAAGACGTCGGACGCCCCGCGTACCCAACCCAAGGAACAGGTCCCTTCTCCCGCTGAGGCGGACAAAACCGAGCAGGAGAGAATTAAGAAAGAGGAGACGGAGAGGAAAATTAAACTACAGATTTATGTGTTTGTGTTGAGATGTATCGCGTATCCATTTAACGCTAAACAGCCCACAGATATGGCTCGTCGTCAGCAGAAGGTGAGTGACCGTTAAACCACTGTTTAGAATATTTCGCGCTTGAAATTAATGCGCGCGTGCCGCACTTCACCTAACTCAATCCACTGAAATTGCCGCTTCCAAACTTTGTCTTTTTACAAAAGAAGGTTTTTTACAGGTTTTAGAAAAGATTTGTATGTCTGACAACTGCAAATGGTTGTGCATCACACTTCTGGGTGACTGAAATATGTTTGTTTACTACCCTTTTACCTGTGTCAGGTATTAATTATTTAGAGGATCAACCTAAGTCAATTAAGCATTGATAAAATGAAATTTAGCTCTGATGAAGATGAAATTTAGCTCTGTAGCTAATTCTGGGACAGTTTCTTACTGTCCATTGTCCCTGTTAAGTAAAAAAAAATAAAAAAATAGTGCAAGCAAAGGTTAGTATCACGCTTTAACCCTCTCTATTGCAGGCATTTTGAAGTTAGAACATTTTTGATAGCTTTTTTTTTTTTGTGCAAAAGACTGACTTCCTTTAACAAATCCTAAATGCACAAGCATTTGCAGTAGCCAGCAGCCATATCACCCTGTAGCCCAAGACTGGTTGCCCACTGAAGCTAAGCAGGGCTGAGCCTGGTTAGTACCTGGATGGGAGACCTCCTGAGAAAACCAGGTTGCTGCTGGAAGAGGTGTTAGTGAGGTCAGCAGGGGGTGCTCACCCTGTGGGCTGTGTGGGTCCTAACGCCCCAGTATAGTGACGGGGACACTATACTGTCAAAGAGCACCGTCCTTTGGATGAGACGTTAAACCGAGGTCCTGACTCTCTGTGTTCATTAAAAATCCCATGGCACTTCTCGTAAAGAGTAGGGGTGTAACCCTGGTGTCCTGGCCACATTCCACCCATTGGCCCCTGCCAATCATGGCCTCCTAATAATCCCCATCCACTGAATTGGCTCTATCACTCTCTCTCCTCTCCACCTATAGCTGGTGTGTGGTGAGCGCACTGGAGCCGTTGTACTGTGGCTGCCGTCGCATCATCCAAGTGGATGCTGCACACTGGTGCTGGTTGAGGAGAGAACCCCTGATATGATTGTAAAGCGCTTTGGGTATACAGTAGTACATATGAAAGCGCTATATAAATGCCTCATTCATTCATTTTTAGGTATGTTGCTTAACATGTGACAATGGAATGAAATCAATCATGCTTTTATTTATTTAAAAATGTGTAGTGAAATTGAGTGATGTTAAATAATGTTAAACAAGTTTCTTATATTAAGGATTAGTGTGATTTTACACTAACTGCAACATGACAATCTTTATAGAATTAACCTTTTACCATAATTCACCTGAAATGTAAATTCTAAAGTTTGATATTTTAATAATGAATAATGCATTTATAAAAAAAATTACATGACCGCTGATATATGCACAGTATTCCTCATCTCGTAAATAACATGGCATACCAATATGTTACTTATTTATGATGTGAGAAAAAACGATTAAAATTGCTTTTCTGAAGGCAGTTCTCCAGAGCAAAAATGAGCAACTCTGTGCTCCATGCCAGAAAAGGATCCTAAAATGACCACCAGGATGTAGTGTGACCAAGAACAACTTTTTATTGCTTCATGGCATCTCTTCATATTTCTGTTGTCAGATTATATGCAGCATGTGCTTGAAATGTGTACAAATGGATTTGTTACTCTAAGGTAACAGGGTGCAATATCACTGTAAATACAAAAATATAATTTTGATCATTTTAGGGGCCATTTGGGGATCTCAGACTACCTCACTGGTAGACTCCTTTAGATAACCTCTCGGCACCCTTTCGAAAGGTCAGTTCTCCAAGGAACATGAAACTTCATGCAAGAACTCTAAAGATCAATAATTCCCTCAGTAACCCCATCAGAAGGGAAATGCTTTGAGGCACTTGAAACTTATTTTGAACTTCTTGTGAACACAATTTGAGGCACCTTCAGAAGGGTGCCTTGAGGCTCTCAAGAGGGTTCTGCCAGTGTGGAAGACTGAGGAACCCCAAATGTTGCCTCAAGTATCTTTTCATTTTTACAGTGAATGTTGCACCATGTTGCTTCAGGGCAATAAACCAGTTGTCTTGCAGATGAGATGCATACTAATAAAGAATGGGATGGGGATGGGGATGGTTAAATGATTACTCTTGGTCACACTGCATCATGGTCATTTTAATATAATTTTTTGGCATAGTATATTGTGCAGAGACTGAAAATTCTGTCGTTCCAAACCAATGCTTTCATTCATCTTCGGAACACAAATGAGAGAATATTAAAAAATCTTTTTGACCATCCATTGAAAGTCTAGCTAATCAGCATTTTCAGGCTTAGGAACAACATGAGTCGGATTGAATGATGACAGAATTTTCATTTTTGGGTGAAATATCTCCTTAACGGAGACACATTATGCCCCTTTTTATAAGATCCGATGTAATAATTCTTAAGTGTCCCATATGTCTGTGAAGTTTCAGCTCAAAATACCCCACAGATCAGTCATTTTACCTAAAATGGGTGGAAGTAAAAACACAGTTTTTGTGTTTATCATTGTCTGTCAGCAGACGCCCCAGGGATTACGTCATCACGTTGGAAACGTCACGCGTCACGTCATCTATCTAAGTTATTTGTCTGTGTACTCCGGTTCAAAAAGGCAGGGAAGGGTGAAAAATTCCATCTCATTTTCTCCCGTTTTCTCCTCCAACTTCAAAATCGTCTGACATCTTTGTTTTAATTTATTATTATTATTTTAAAAAAAAAATGTTGTGACGTTTCCAACGTGATGACGTAATGCCTGGCGCTTCGCCGACCAGCACAAGACGAACAATTGTGGTTAAAAATTATATAAATTTGTTTTTTTTTAAATGACCGATCGTTTCGTTAGATAAGACCCTATTCCTCAGCTGGGAACGTGCAGAGCCCTTTGAAGCACATCAAAGCCCTTTGAAACTGCATTTATTTGGACTTCAAAACGTTGGTTGCGCTTGAAGTCCATTGTGTGGAGAAAAATCCTGAAATGTTTTCCTCAAAAAACTTAATTTCTTTTCCACTGAAGAAAGAAAGACATGAACATCTTGGATGGCATTTGGGTGAGTAAATTATCAGGAAATTTTCATTTTGAGGTGAACTAATCCTTTAACGAGGATTAATCTATATTTAATTTATAATTTATGCAGTGCAGACTGAAAATATTATACCCAGTTGAGTTCACCTCTGACCGCTCGGGTTGACGCCTAAGTTATTCTGTCCGCATAAAATGCCTAAGAGTTATAGTTACCTGACAGCAATCTAACCCCGCCTAACGGTAGAGATCCACTTTTGCGACACGACAGTCGCGTGTTGTCGCGACGCCTCCCCACATTTGTACATTGATGGGCGTTCCTCAAGTTTACCGCTATGGGCGTGGTTTTGAGCCAGCGGCCAGTCTAGAACAGAGGACCTGCGAGAGACTTCCCTCCGTCTCCATATGCTCTACTTCTATTGGATAGTCGCGTCGTGTTCAACGGAATTCATTTGCATAAAGATGGGCATCGGTCAGCTTTTTGACGCGCAGCATTTTTCTAAATGAAGCGTCGCCTTCCCAGAATGCTTTGCGGGCGCGTCAAAGTCGCATGACGTCACCCATAGGAATAAAGCGGAGCGCGGCGCGACAGAAGTGCCGTACGGAGTGGGTGGATCCGCACCGTAAGAGTCTCACAAAGAGTTGAACGACGTCTTTTTCCGTTCGAACACTATCACTTGGGAATAAGGTCTCTTGTGTTCTTAACCCACTCCACACTATCACTTGGGAAAAGAAATAAAAAATAACTTGTTCCACTAACTAACTTGCTGCACAGCAATAATAACCGACAAACTTCAGACAATGTCTTTGAATATGCTTTAATCACGGCCGGAGGATCTCAGACAAATTTCAGAGAGAATCCCACCAGCAAAAAAGAATACAACAGTTTTTATAGAATAGAGCATCACAGTCCCGCCCACAGCCGGTGCCGGAAGTAAGAATTCAATACAATTTCTCCATTGACAGTTGGGGTATAAGCCATAAAAACGTAACCATACATGGTAGACTTAAAACCAGCTTCGGCTGTACTAAGCGATTGTATATGCTCATATAAACGCCAAAAGTTCATGGGGCACTAACCTTGTTTTAAGATAAATGCCTTTTACTTGCGATGTCTTGGATAAGTACTTCATTACCCACAATCCTGAACAATCCCACAATCCCACAGTGATGCATCTGATTGGTGGAAGTCGTGTAACTGTCTGGTTAAACCCCGCGAAGGTCCGTGAAGACTGAAGATTGCTTAATGGCGTAGGGCTAGTTCATTGGTCGCACGTCAGATTCGCCCGCGCCATTGGATGTGCAGTTGCCGCAGCACAGCCTATGAGCGAGCCAGATGCTCAATGTGTTAGCTGTGCAGCTGCAAATGCGTTTTACATATAAGCTTTAGTAAATCGAGGAAAAGGAGTTTCCCTGCACAGGAAAAAGTTTGCGTGGCCGTCGTCAGATTTGGAAGTCGCTCAAAAGGCTCTTTCGCGGTTGTGGCTTCAGTCGACTTCAGTGAGGCGCGGTGGTTTATGGGATGAGTAGTTCCTTCGCTCGGAAATGAAAATATGTACACAGTCTTGTACCTTGTAAACTTTTTTTTGATTTTCTCTTAGTTTTTTCACTCGAAATGATATGTTGTATGCTTATGCAGACTGATCTCATGAAATGGCGTATGTATGACACGCCAATTCGTATTTCCATTTTTGGCGTGCTATCAACACGCATAATCGCTTTTCAGCGTGTTTATCAACGCCTTTGACTTAACGTTATATTACTGTATTATGTATATATAAATATATGACCTACCCCAACCCCGTCCCTAAACCTACCCGTCACTGGGGTTAATACCATTTATGAGTCTTCTCCTACCATCCTAGGAAAAGAAATATCGCTCCACAGATGTAGATATAGATTTTGCTTCGTTTCGCTCGGACATTTAACGGCGTAGACATACACGCGGAATCACTCGGACATTTAATGGCGTAGACATACACGCAAAAGATTTCGGCGTGGACATACACGCGGATATTTCAAAATGCGTATAGATAACACGCCACTTGAATTGAAAGTGGCGTGTATGTTTACGCAAAGTCATGATGTCATGTTGTCTTATGAGTTCAGCCGTAGCTGGTTATCCTCAGACATGCTCTAAAACTTTTTAGATACGGATTTTCCCAAACGTCAATGGGAGAAATGAATGGGAAATGTCCCTACAATTTGATTGGTTCTTCATATGCAAACCCTTATGTTACTAGGTAGAAGCAGCTTAGATCTCTAATCTAGTTTTCTTTTCTCTCTCTCGATTGACAGCACTAGTTTTTTTTTCTCTCATTCGGTGCCGTTCACACACAACGCGTCTTTGTGCGAGACGTGGGCAGTTGAAAATGCAAGGTGTCAAAATGCGTTTTTTAAAAGTTTAACTTGAGCTCTGCATTTTTAAAACGCCGTTTCCTGCGCGAGATGCTGTAAAAGATGCGAGAGGCGAGCGCTATGGTCAAACACATCCGTCTAGCGCGTTTAGAAAGGCAATGGAAAAACGCTTTCTGTGTTCATTGATACAGCCATTAACAGAACATTTAGACTGTTTATCATGTAGCTGAGGCACTCTTGTGTTTCCAATAGCTGCTCTAGCGAGGAGGTAAACATGACGGACTGTAAAGGGCTCACTCAGGGCAGGATCTAATCTAATAGGGTAGATTCCGTCACCAGTCGTGGTCGGGGCCTGTTTCATTGTGACGCCAAAATGTATTGAAACGCAAACTCATTTTGAGACACTGTTGTGTTTATGATTTATGGGGAATATATAAAAAAAAGGAGTGGGTGGATTTTTTTTATCATTATAGCGTGATTGTGTACACACGGCCAACTCACATTTTTGTTCAAACGTTGATTTTTTTTTTCATAAATCCACTAATTAAATATTTGAACGAGCTTTAACCCTTTCATGGATAGTGGTCACTACAGTGGACATCTATTAAAAAAGCATTTTCTTGAATTTGCAAGGGTTTTGATGGCAAAGTTGCACATCAATCTCTTCAGTGGACCCTGGTGCATCATCCTATACATTGCAACCAAGTTGCAAGCTGTTGTGTTTCGAGTTTTTCCCCCTCCAAACCAAGATGGCCAATGGTCAGTCAGACATGCCAAGTTACTCCGGAATATCCACCCATTCCTTCTATCCTAGGAGACTCTTGTAGGTAAAAAAAAATATTGCAGCATCAAACAATATCTAATGAGTCATATGACAGTAAAATTTTCCAAGTTTTGATTTTAGATTGGGAGAAAAGTCTGATTAATCACCTGTCCACTATAGTGGACCTCATGCATCAATGGCTATATTTCAGCTACAATTCATACTTATACTGTGAATATTGTTTTTGAAAATAATTCATCTGCAGTGACTTTTTTTGACTGTTTACGTAATGAATGTTGCTTGTAATGCATTTATTTACTCGTAACATCAAAAAGTAATCTGATTACGTAATGCATGTTACTTGTAATGCATTGCTTTACTTGTTAGATCAAAAAGTAATCTGATTTCGTAATGCACGATATTGTAATGCGTTACTTTACTCGTAACAACAAAAAGTAATCTGATTACGTAATGCACATTACTTGTAATTAATTACTTTACTTGTTAGATCAAAAAGTAATCTGATCAGGTAATACATGTTACTTGCAATACATTACTTTACTCGTAACATTAAAACAAATCTGATTATGTAATGCATGTTACTTGTAACACATTACTTGTAACATCAAAAAAGTTATCTGAATGCATTATGCATGCCCCAACACTGCTAATTTCAGATGAGATTGAAAAATACGTATCGCTAGATTTTCTCAGAAGAGGCCTATGCTAGAAATGTGTATATCTTGAACATAATCAGAATTATCAGCTAATAAAGGTAAATTGACATACTCTGGCACACTGGAGGGAGGATCTGAGTGGTTTCCACTGTTGTACCTTGACAGGCAGTAGAAATTTCTGATGGAATCACGTCCTCATGTTCTAATATCAAAGATATCGAAGTGCAACTTGTATGAAGTTCAATTGCCTTTGCAATATTTCAGATTTATATTTTTTGCATACATTTTATAGTTTTCACATGATTTGATATAATTGTATTGATTAGTTTGTTACACATACTTTATCTGTTTGATTATTGTATTATGTTTAATATAGTATCTCTTCAGTTTAAACCATAAATGCATGCTGTCCACTCAACTGGACACCTGAAAATCTCTTTGGAAGATTTGTAAAAAAATAAAATAAAAATCAAATCTTGTTTTTCATGCCCTAAGAGCAATAAAAACACATAGGAAAAAAGTCCTGACTGAGGTTATCATAATTCATGCATGTATATCATTGAACAGCAGCTTTGTTTTGAAATTGTTTCTCTCCTCTTGATGTGATGTAGAATCACTTATGAGAACAAACACAGATGCTATTTTTACCAGCACACACCCACTACCTCTAACATACAGCTTTTGGACTCATCCTATTAGTGTTTTTAGAATCCATTCACTTCAAGAGCTGGAAATATAAGCAACTATTATAAAAAGGACTGATAATAACCGGTTATCAGCTCTGCACCTGTGGGACCTGTAAATTACATTCTGATTCCTGGTGCTAATCTTAACCTTTCAGAATTACGGCTGAATCTTAATTTTATGCATAAACTACCCTCCCACAAACAACAAGTGGCACATGAGAAAAGAGACCCCTTTCTTCAAAATTATCTTGTGTTCTTGAATCTTGGTGGATTGTCGAGGAGAATTGTACCTGAGAAAGCCATCAAAACAATGTTGATTGGCTGATGGCACCATAAGCGACTATCCTGAACTAGGATAAGGGCAACAGACAGGTAAAAATATAAGGGACATCTTCTACAATATAATGAAATATTTGCATCAGACATTAAATCCATTAAAAATGGCCATCAATGGAGATTACTTTTTGTTTGTGAAGCCAGGCAGTGTAGTTGGTGCATTTACCAGCAGGGGTTTATAGGGTCATGCTAGTAAAAACCAGCCAAACCTTGACACCTTAGTGACTATTTAGAAAGGCACTTGCCATGGATCCTGGTATAGTGGCCTACATTATTATAATATTTTTTTCTTTTCATTTTTAATTCATAAACCACATTACAACTACAAATAAATACCACCTTGTCAGTTAAGTGTATCTTGGATCCTCTTCACATTAAACAAATGTACACTGTTTCATAGAAATAGTAAAGGAAGAATCTCTGGAGCCCTACTGACTTACAAGTGTACATGTTTTTTTTTTTTACATGTTTTTACTTGTACATGTCCAAATCTTTTTTTTATTTTTGTTTTGTGTGACCAATGACCATAAAGAATGGTACATCGATGACAAGTTAAACAGTAAGACATTGTCCATTATTAATCCCTTCCATGATCCATTGGACAAGAAACAAGCAAACGAAAAGGTAAAATAAAATGAAATAGATCAAATAGAAAAAAAAGTTCCTTCTAATAGCTGACAAATATTATTCATTGTCAGTTACCAGTGATCAAGGTAGGATGTAGTTCAAAAGGTTGCAGGTGGCGCTCCTGTCTGGGAAAAATGAAGCCAATTGGGCATTGGTTAAGTGTGCTCTGATTAGTATTTTACATGGAAGAGGAATGTGCCTGGTTCAAGATGTTATGCCATAGATCCTCTGAGATAGCAAGTCCTAGGTCATGGTCCCACGTATCTTTAAAAGTGTCAGTATGGTCCGATTTATTAAATGAAATATGACAGAGATTAGATTTCTATGGTTGACATTTCAAAGCAAGAAAGTGGTCCATGTGTGTTTCCGGGGGATGATTAGGAAAGTTAGGGAACTGCTTCTTTATGAAACGTCTAATTTGGAAGAACTGAAATAAGTGATGATTGGGTAGGTTATATTTTTTAGATTGGAAGGAAAAGGCGTCAAATACTCCCTTTTCGAAGAGGTCAGTAATCTTGAGAAGGCCATTAGATGACAAAAGGTGAAATGCAGGGTCTGAACTGGATGGGGAAAAAGTTATTGTTAGAGATAGGCATGTGAATAGAGACTATGTAAACCATAATGTTTCTTAAATTGAACCCAGATTTTGAGGGAACTAGTGACTAGTTCTAAGCAGGGTCTCAAATAATCCTAAAGGAAGTTGAGAACAAACAATAGTCAAGTGTTAGCCTGACGTCGTCATACTCAGATTCTAGTTAGAATGTGAGTCTGATACTGCTCCATTGGGCTATGATTAAGGGGCGTGTTTAAACCGAAACAGGAAAAAAATGCCTCTGCACTCAATTGGACAGACCTACAACTAATCAGAGAAAAGGAGTCAGTGACGTATGTTGAATCCCGTAGGAAGGACGGCAAAAACACCTTTCTGTTCCTCTTTTAAAATGAATGCGCTGTCGATATCTTCTATAACAGACGCGATGGCGGAATCTACACATCTCAATTCTCCAGCGGCAGCCACCTTTGTTGTAAACGAATTCAACCCTATCGCTCTTTGGTGACGTATAGAGCTATCATCGTTAAAGCCCGCCCTGACAATTTGATTGGTCCGAACAGCTTTGGTTCGAGCATAATTGCTCCACAACGGATCAAGTCCAGACCGAACTTCCCGACCTCAAATGTTGTGGGCAGGGCTAATTTCGGCTGGCATCCAGGCTAGTCAAGTGTGCTCTCAGACAATGTTTCTGTATGCACCCATGGTGGAAAGTTGTCAGAGTAGCTATCCCTGTTTCAGAAGAGAAGTTTATTAATGTTGCAGGCCCAGTAATATTGCTGGAAGTTTGGAAGTGCAATGCTTTAGGTAGGTAGGCATAGGTATTTCTTAAGGTGAGTGTGTTTATTCCCCCATAGAAATGAGCGCAAAAATTGGTATGTGTTGAAAAAGGTAGAGAAATTTAGGCAGAATAACCATTTTGACCAAGTTAAAGCGACCTACAAGAGATAAAGGCAGAGGCCCACCTACACATATCCAGCTTGGATTTTATCCATGAGCGATTGAAAACTGCTCGCAAATAAAGTATTGTAAGAATTTGTAAAGAAGACCTCTCTGGTATTTGAAACCGTCAGAAGCAATCTTGAAGGTTAGGATTGTTGGAAGTTTTTAGCTTCAGAGTTTTTGTCGATTTATCTTGTAGCCTGATAGTTGGCTAAATTTGTAAGTGTACATGTTCTTTATTAAGATTATTTATTTGAAGTGACAGAAGCTTTACAATGGGTCTCATTCATAAAACATTCGTAAATATACGAGTAAATATGTGAGTGACTAAAACTGAGACTAAAACTTAGTCTCATTATTCCTGCGTTGACCAAAGTGCGCATGTGCTCGGAACGTACACAGATCGCCGCATCTTTTCCCACAACTTCATGAATGAACTCTGTGACATTATTCTGAAGTTTCCCCTCCACTCCGAATCACTAAACTCTTTCATCACTGTCTCTTCTCTGTATCTTCATCCAGAGACTGCGCAAAGAATACGATGCAATGTAGTGCGATATTCATCACTGCGTCGAATAACCTTTCAGAATAACCTGTGTTTTGCATTTGATGAAATTAGATTAAAACAGTGGCCAGTAACATGCTACTGTTTCTGAGTTCATTATTTGTATAATGGCGGTAAAAATAACCACACGTCTTAGCGAATAATCAGAATAATGAAAACTGCGTGTAAACGGGAGTGAAGAGGTTTGCTCGTGTCATGTAAACATCCCAATTAACTCCTTACTTTGATTATTGGAAATAATCGCATTGGTGCACATGTAAACGTAGTCAGTGTTCACAAATATGAGTCTATATGATCCTCCAGGTCATAGTGTGCGAAAACAAACAGAAGAAAGCTGAATTATGCATGCCCAATAAAACCCCATGACCTCCATTGAACTTAGAATTTGATTGTTCAATCAAAATGCTTCAGGGCACAACATGGCCTCCCCATAAAAGTCAGACGACACAAGTATTGCCCTTATTTATACGTAAATCGAGAAGAAATAACTCTTCCTTTAGTCTGTGTTGAATAAATATTCTCAGTTGGAGGAGATCTTGAGAGAAGCTAGGGGCATATTATTGATTTTTCTGTCATGGCTCATAGAAATAGCTTTGCTGCCTAAATGAGAAGGTAACCTTCCTGGCTTTGCAGATCCGATCAGGTGCTACTCAAGTATTCCTTGAGGCACTATTTTCCGCATGGATATGGTGCAGGTTGTGAGAGGACTCCTTTACTGTGCTGCATGTGATCAGCCATCTTTCACTTTTGATATTCCACTCCACATGATAGAAGAAAGTCAGTGTAAGTATGCTGCCGGTTACCCCTTTACAGTCACTAGGGATACATACACACATCTTTTGTCTTTTGAACAGTCCAGAGTGTCTGGATGACTTTGTTCAAGATTTTACATATATTGAATGCATTATTATACATAATCTTACTGCGCTTCTTTAATCTCAGTTACACTGTCAAAGTAACACTGCCTTTCAGAATCTGTAAGCCTGTTATCGAAGGTATCATTCTGAACGCATGACCCTTGCCCTCTTTGAATTTAAATTTATTTTGTTATGACTTCTCTTACAGTATTTTTCTTTCTTATATACACCTAGTCTTCGTAACATTTAGCTATGGGTTTAATTAAGCCAACATTTATGTATTTTTGTCAACCCACTTTTGGGTCATTCAAGTATACATTTCTGAGCTTTTATTCGGAGCACATGCTGATAGACTGAAATTCAGTGCGAACAAACAATGGATTTGGATATGGGCATCTTGAACGTGTTGTAAAGCCTCATTTGGATTAAAATATACTACATACAGTTTAAATGCATGCTATGTAACTCAGGATTGGCTTGTGTACTAACTAATACTTTTGGGATAAAAGGAGATTTTTATGACTATTTATATAGTTACATAGCTTATTCCAGGATAAGATTTTTTGTGAGTTCCCATGGTTCCCTTGGCTCACTTAGTGCCGTCAGTGAGATAAGACATGACCAATGAGGAGAAAAAACAAAAACACTTTTTAACATGTTAATAGGTAAAAGATATGGCACTATCCAGAATCGTGTTTAGTGCGCAATGGAACCAGTGTTCAGATCCTGATTTAAACCAAGCAAAATTGCAATTGAACTTGACTGTAAGAGATCACAAAAACAAGCATTTTTGACTTTTTGTGAGGAAAAGTTGTGAGTTTGTACAGACATGAGGGTGTGTAGAAATTTCACTTAAAGTAAAAAAGTTAATTAAATACCTTTTTTTTTTTTTTCACTGAAAAATTACTCAGTCCACGGATTTACGTTTTATTCTACAACATAAACACACCGGTAATACCCCACTCGTGATGGGGTATTGAAAAAGGCGGTTGCTAACAAGTTGCTAAATGGGACTACTAATGTTGTCGGGGACATTAAAAGTCATCACACAAGTTGAGCGACCGTGGTGTGGTTCATTTATAGCTGCGGAAGATTAGCTTTTTATTTCTGTTGATTGTATTTAGGCTTCAAAATTCATAAAAGTTGTGTTCATTTGTGAAAACTACATATCATAAACTTTTGTTCATCTGAGAGCTTATTTTTTGCAACAATTCAAAAGCCTATGGAAAAATCCTAATGTTTTTTTTTTTTTTTGTCGAGGGAACCGGTGTGATGGTAACTTTTAATTTTACCTGTATTTTTATTTTTATTTTTCTTATTCTAAAATATCAGCCTACGTACATTTTAGACAAGTAGCAGAAATGCAGCTATACTGTTCACACACGATGGACACTGTTGCCTGATTTCTGCCACAGATTTTTAAGAAAAGCTGAAGGGACACGAGTGAGCACATAAAAGTTGTAATCTATTCAATGTATGTGATGCCCGTTTCAGTGCACGTGTGTGGGATTCTGTCACCTTTTTTGCCTATGACTGACACAAGGCATATTTCACTGGATGCTCACTAAAAGTGGCTTCAGCCTGTTCCCTTTATTTGTATGTAATCCAGATCGCACTCATTATTTGAATGTCATAGTCTATGTTATTGCCACTGGCTAGTTCTGTAACCTGAAATATGGAAGGTGTAATAAAGGTGCCAAGATGTACTTCACCTGTAAATAAAACCAACATCCCCGTAGGCATTATCGCACATTACTGTGTCATCGCAAAAATACACCGTCATTAAATCTGTTTCAAAGGTAATTCAAATTTAATGAAGAGTGGAAGGTAAACTATTGCTAATCAGATTTTGTGTACTCATTCTTAATGGATTACTCACACGATTGAGAGAAAGCCCGAAATGCACCTGTTCATGGCCTTGTTAGCACATTTCAGGGATCTCCCAGTAATATGCCAGTGTGGGAAATGTTTCATATAAGACTGTTGTGTAATACTTCCCCCAGATGATAAACTGAATTATATTATGTCAGAATTGTAATGCTAGCAAGATGTTCGATTGTAACACCACTTTTTCATGAAGAATACTAAACATCCTTGTGTTTCTGTTTACAGTTTTGCAGTGAGAAAATGACCTGAAGTCCTCATTGTCATAAAATGTTGACAGTTCGAGGTGAATTGGGTGATGTGGTGAATACTAATATGAGAGATCCACTATATGTTGGAGCTTAGTTAGAAACTGCAGTCAAATGTGTGATATTTAGGGGTTTCGTGCCTATACTACCCGGTTTAAGCTGCAAGCATTTCAATGAGGAAAATCTGGGATTTCCCATTCTGTAACACTCCATTCATTTCTTTCATCCATTCCTTTATGGATTTGATTGTTTTTTTGAGCCATTGTATTGTTGCAAAATCCATACAGTTCAGCTTCAGCTTGAAATATGCCTTCACATTCTCCTTCAGTAATGTGAAATTCATGGTTGAATCTTTGATGAAATGCTGGCCTGATTCTGAGCCAGACTTCTTATTTTTTCTTTTGATTTTGAGTTAGAATGTTTTTTTTTTTACCTGTAGAGTCTTATTCATTCATTTGCTTGCCAGTTTATGATTGAACACTGCCTGGCTAGAAGCAAGATGAATACACAGCGAGGAGAGGGGTTATATTGGGAAACCATTTTGTTTGGTTTTGCTCCATTCAAAATTTAATTGAGAATGATATTTTAAATTCCAATTCAATTTCTGAATTTGAATTGAGGTAGCAAATGGATACAGAATTGCAAAATAGAATTTAAATGTAAGAAATTAAAATAAAAAATAACATTACTGTGTTTTTTAATAGAATCCCACAGTTTAATTTTAAATGTTGTCTTAACAAAGACTTGTTTAAATGATTTCTGAGAAAGGATTAGCCTTAAATTTGAAGGTTTATAGTCCTCATGGAAAGACAGATAAGATAGGTAGTTGGAAAGATTGATTGATAGAGAGATGTTTGAAAAGACACATAAACATTTGTGTGCAGTTTATAGATTTCATCCTATTTAAAACGTAGGCCTATTGGTTAAGCAGGGTTCTTGTTTTCACCACGTGTGCATACCTATTGCACTCAAATTGCGTTGCAGTTGCACTCACTAGTAAACCCTAGTTATTGCGTGCATTTACTGTGACAACCGCTTAACACGAGTTAGGGCTGGGCGATATGGAGCAAAAAATATATCTCGATATATTTTGCTATATCTCGATATTCGATATATATCTCGAAATCTTTACAGGAAAATGGATGTGAATACAACTCAAAATATAGGCCTACAATCAATAGAAAATTAATTTTCCATAACAGAATGTAACCAAATGAGAAAATTCAAGGCAGAACTATGCACTATGGAAGTTCGATTAATGGATAAAATTCAGAGTCATTGTTATTTGATGCTTAAGAAACTTAAAACCTGGTTGTGGTACAGTGTCAGTGATTAGTTGTGAAATCTTGCATAAATGGGCTCTATGCACGGCGGTATTTCCGGTGAAGGTCTAAGGATGCTGGATTACTTCCGCCGATCGTAGAGTCCAATGCTATACCGAGAATTTATATTGGTTTTTATACTCTATTGCTATACTAAAGAAACGTTAGTCACAAAAACAGACAAAACAGACACTCCTCATTTTGTTTATGCTTCTGTGTTTATTATATTAAATAAACATAACTATATATAAAATTACATCTAAACGTATTAAAGTTTCGTTTCAAAGACGAGAGGACAGTAAATTTTGAAGACTCTGCCATAATCCCGTTTTCCTCGGTTTTCCTCCGCTTTCCTCCGCTTTAAATCTACCCAACCGGAAGCGCACGAGCATCCTTGTCAAACGCGGAAGTTATGCGTGCATAATAGCCCATTGAATCTTATTTAATCCTCCAAATGAAAGTTTATGTGCTCAAATTATTTCTATTTATTAAACAATAGTTTAAAACAAGACGTTTGTAGTAGCCTGATTACTGGAGTCCATTAATCGAACTTCCATGCCTCTTATATAGTAAAATGTAGTATGTATATATTGTAGTATGTATGCTACCAATTTACTAATGCAATTTACGAATGCTCACACTCGGTCTCTCTCGTGCTCTGTCGCTCGCTCGCAGACACACTCGGTCTCTCTCGTGCTCTGTCGCTCGCTCGCAGACACACTCGGTCTCTCTCGTGCTCTGTCGCTCGCTCGCAGACACACTCGGTCTCTCTCGTGCTCTGTCGCTCGCTCGCAGACACACTCGGTCTCTCTCGTGCTCTGTCGCTCGCTCGCAGACACACTCGGTCTCTCTCGTGCTCTGTCGCTCGCGCGCAGACACACTCGGTCTCTCTCGTGCTCTGTCGCTCGCTCGCAGACACACTCGGTCTCTCTCGTGCTCTGTCGCTCGCTCGCAGACACACTCGGTCTCTCTCGTGCTCTGTCGCTCGCTCGCAGACACACTCGGTCTCTCTCGTGCTCTGTCGCTCGCTCGCAGACACACTCGCGGTACTGATCCACTTTTGCTACACGACTGAAGCGTGGTGTCGCACCCTCTCCACATTTGTAAGTTGATGCGCGTTCCTCAAGTTTACCGCTATGGGCGTGGTTTTGACCCAGCGGCCAGTCTAGAACAAAGGCCCCTCGAGAGACTACTTCTATTGGATAGACGCGTCGCGTTTGACGGATTCATTTGCATAAAGCTGGGCATCGGCCAGCTTTTTGACGCGCAGCATTTTTCCAAATTAAGCGCCGCCTTCCCGGGATGCTTTGCGGGCGCGTTAAAGTCGCGTGACGTAACCCATAGGAATAAAGTGGAGTGCGGCGCGACTGAAGTGTCGCACGGACAAGTGGATCAGTACCGTCGGTCTCTCTCGTGCTCTGTCGCTCGCGCGCAGACACACTCGGTCTCTCTCGTGCTCTGTCGCTCGCTCGCAGACACACTCGGTCTCTCTCGTGCTCTGTCGCTCGCAGACACACTCGGTCTCTCTCGTGCTCTGTCGCTCGCTCGCAGACACACTCGGTCTCTCTCGTGCTCTGTCGCTCGCTCGCAGACACACTCGGCCTCTCTCGTGCTCTGTCGCTCGCAGACACACTCGGCCTCTCTCGTGCTCTGTCGCTCGCAGACACACTCGGTCTCTCTCGTGCTCTGTCGCTCGCAGACACACTCGGTCTCTCTCGTGCTCTATCGCTCGCTCGCAGACACACTCGGCCTCTCTCGTGCTCTGTCGCTCGCAGACACACTCGGCCTCTCTCGTGCTCTGTCGCTCGCAGACACACTCGGTCTCTCTCGTGCTCTGTCGCTCGCAGACACACTCGGTCTCTCTCGTGCTCTATCGCTCGCTCGCAGACACACTCGGCCTCTCTCGTGCTCTGTCGCTCGCAGACACACTCGGCCTCTCTCGTGCTCTGTCGCTCGCAGACACACTCGGTCTCTCTCGTGCTCTGTCGCTCGCTCGCAGACACACTCGGTCTCTCTCGTGCTCTGTCGCTCGCGCGCAGACACACTTGGTCTCTCTCGTGCTCTGTCGCTCGCTCGCAGACACACTCGGTCTCTCTCGTGCTCTGTCGCTCGCTCAGGGCTGGTTGCGGATGAGACAACACGTGAGGTGAGGGGGAACAAAAGCAAGGAGGCGGGGGTGAGCACAGCACAGAGAAGGCAAACAAGCAAAGTGGCGAAATCAGGAATAAATATAAACAATATATCGATATATACGATATGTCAAAATCCATATCGTGTTTAAAAAAAATCTCGATATATTTGAAATATCGAGATAACGCCCACCCCTAACACGAGTGTTATATTTATTGCTGCTATTAACCCATTGGTTGACCAGGGTTGTTTTTCTTAAAGTTATAGGCGTTATGGCTGCCTCATGTTCCACGTGTTTAGTTCCTATGGACCTTATGGATGCCCATGTTCAATGTTCTTCCTGTCTAGGCATCGAATATCTTAGGGAGGCTTTAATTGACCCTTTCCCAGAATGTAATTTGATGCCTTTGGAGGTTAGGCAACAATGGTTGGCAAAATTTGAACCTGAAATTCAAGATTTTTGGTGCCAGTCAAAACCAAAGTTCAGACTGGTAGCTAGAGCTCAGCTAGAAAAACTGAAGGGCCTCCAAGGAAGGAGCTGACCCTGGATGCAATACTATCCCACCAGGTTGCTGAGCTATCTAATGCTGTGCAGGGCATTCAAGCATTGTTGGCAAAGTCGTTTCCTTCTGCTACTCAGAGTACACGTGAGGAAGTGAGAACATCTATGCCTAACCCCTTGTTGTCCAGGTTCGAACCAGCAGCTGAATGTTCTAGGGAGGAACTGGACACATAGACTCTAGCAGCCTCAGATTCATTAGTCGCTGATGAACAGGACCATTATACACCCTTGGAGGAGACTTCTGCTGGGCATGCTCAGTCTCAGCACTCTCATAGTGATGAGGGTTCAAACCTTCAAGGTGCTGGTTCTTCAGTGGCATTTTCATTGCAAGACACAATCAAAATGGCCCTTGCTAAGTTAAATTTGGACCTACCTTCTCCAGTGCTGGGGCCTTCAAACCTCTTGCGTCGTCTGGTTGTTTGACCAGAGGATTTCTTGATGTCTAGCTATCATGAATTTACTGAGGTTGTTTTCTCAGCCTTTTGTTCTGGCCCTTCTTCCAGTACGGATAGAGTAGCACGCACTTAAGTGGCAATGGCTGAAGCCCAGGATCGGTAGCATTCCTCCTGTAGAGCCATGTATCTCTTCTTTGGTGGTATCTCCGGATGGAGCCCTTACGCAGCAGTTACGCTGCCCCAACCCGGAATCCAGGGTTCGTATAACACTATAGCTGGGTCCCAATGTGAAGTCTGCATCCCCCGAAGGCCGTATTTGAAGGCCGCTTGGCCGTATTTGAAGGCCAATTGCGTCACAGCGGCGCGACGAAGGACGTCCCAATTCAAAGGCTCCACCCTCCGAAGGTCGCATTTGAAGGCCGATTGCGTCATCGCAGCGCGATGAAGGCTGTCCCAATTCAATTCTGCGTCCTCGGAAGTCCGTATTTGAAGGCCGGTTGCGTCATTGCGGCGCAACGCCAAATGCACCCTTCGTTTCCCCGTGAAAGAGAGGATACATAAATGGATCCTAAGCGGCCTATCCTACCCCATAAGTCATTGCGCTGGTGACGAGAGCATTTTTTATTTTTTTTTAAAGGCCAGCGGAGAGTTGGTGGTGGACGGCAAATTAACATTTAAATGTAAACATATTATGTTTTTATTTACTCAAATAGCTAGAGCAGCGGTTTTCAATAGGTGAGGCGCGCCTCCCTTGGGGGGCGCCAAAGAGCCACAGGGGAGGCGCGACATGCGAAGAAAGATTAACATACATTGCTGCTAGGTAACTTCAGACTGTTAACGTTAGCTAAATATTTATTGTAGAACATCCTATGTAGCTTACTAAAAACATTCTGTGTAGGCCTACCATGAAAACGAATCCACTTTAAACCGCAGCATTTTACTGTCAGTAATGTATGACAAGTAGTGCTGTCAACGTTGACGCATGCGATTAATTTTTGCCCAGCTTCAACGTGTTAAAGTATTTAACGCAGCATTCGTTCTTTCTTTCATCCTTCAGCTAGGGTTATATGATCACGCTCTTATTCGCGCAAATGCTCTTAAACCATTCATGCGCGACAAGACAAAAGAGAACGCGCTGTCAGTGAATGTCCTCCTGACACACACACACACACACACACACGACTCACAGAAAGACGCGCGCCAGTATCGAGTTCTCTTTCGCGCTTGAACGAACAATAACACACACATTTATGCCAAAATGTTCTCTTTGTCGAGTATCCTCACAATACCAGTCTTAAATTAATTTAAAAAAATCTTAAATGGAAGTAAAAGTGAGAATGAGATGCGTGAGATCCTGTCTGCAGATCTTAAAGTGATAGGAGCCACAATTCTCTCTGTCAGTAAAGTTAACCAAAGAGCAAAGGGAACAGAGAAAATTACTCCCTGTTCTTGACTAAAGAACACTTGTAGCTTTAATAAGGATTAATCTATATTTCATTTATAATTTATGCAGTGCGGACTGTTTTATAACCTTATTCAATTTCTGTATATTTCATACCTGTTAGACAGGAAAGGCACAGGTAAATATGACATTTATTATGGGTTTAAGTGAGGATTGTTTTAAGTCAACTTAAATAAAAAATTGTTATATTTTTTGAAGCCTAATAAATGTTTAAAATTTGGGGAAAAATCATTTTCATGGAGACATCAGTAGCTATATTAATATCAGTGATACTGGCCTTCATTCATAAAAAGATGGCATTAACATACAGCCATAATACTTGAAAATAAATGGTTCCACTGAAGATAAGTCCGTCTGTGCAGTTTCAGCCATCGGGTGTCGTCAGCGTTGGCGCCGATTACACATGTTAAGCATGTTTTGGGGGGGGGGGGGGGGGGGGGGCTGTCCTTATCTACTGTAAGGGGAGGCTCATGTTCACCCAATTTGAAAACCCCTGAGCTAGAGAAACCAGAGTTAAAAGCCACAAGTTTTTTTTTCTTATTCATCTTAACTCATTCGTCACCATTGCGTGGCTTCATTTGTCATGTGGAAACGCGAAAACGAAAAAATTAATTTCTGTATATTTCTTTATTATTCATCATTTTTTATTATTTTATACTTTAAATGTGTAAATAAAATAAAATTGATGGCTATGGACATTGTTTATTTTTGTGATGGTATCTGAGTGTTTGCAAGGTTGATAGGCTACATTTAAACTATATACTTTTGTGTAGTTTAATGTAACAGTGCGTAGTGTTGCTGTCCTGTGAGGGAAAAAGTAGGCTACTTCACATTTGTACATGAATAATTAACGCAGTATGAAGTTCCTTACATTCCCCCACTGGTGATTTTGAAAATTAAAGTAACAAAATATAGGTCTATTGTCACAATATTAACAAATTGTTACTAATTTACATGTCCGGTCCCCTCAGTTTTCTGATTGCTTAAAAAAAAAAGAAAAAAGAAGACTTTAGGAGGCAAAATATATTTTTTTTGATTATGTGAATTATACTGCGCAAACCAAAGTAATAGGCTAGGCTAATACCCACCGGATGAATAAGGGTTGGCTCTCAGTCTCCACAGTACATAAAATATTCATTTTATTTTATTTTATTTTTCGTGTTCGCATTTATGAGGAAAAAAACAATGTTACGGACGTGTTCTCCATTACGGACGTGAGCGCTCTGAAAGCGGCACTAAAAGATGCACTAAAAGATGCTTTAAAACTGTCAGAGACATCAAACAGAAAGCACAAAACCTTTCTTTAACCAGAATTTCGTTTTGTATTAATTGTATCTTAATTTTAATCAATGTTTCATCAACCAATTGCCTGGATTTAATAAATAAGAAGTAAATATAGCAGACGATAGATAAGAAACGGAGGCGCCTGCGCGTGAACTGGAGCTCGTCTCATAAATTAACCGAAACTCCGCATATAAGGTAGCCTACTTGCCTCACATGTCTATTTTTAAACAGAACAATTCAAAACGAAAGAAAACAGACTACAGACTGCTCTCTGCTTATGTAATCCTTATAAAATGTGCATTTCTCTCTGGCACGTTCACTACTGAAGATCGCGAGTCAGCATCGTCAACTTCATCTTAGCCGACAAAGAAAACACTTGTTTATTAATAAACAATTACAATATCTCCTTGCTATATTTTACATATTCATAATCATACTTTTGCCGGTTCTTTGTGACAGCTTTTAGGTGCTTGGCAGCGCCACCCTTACATGTCGCCACCGCATCACCGCACACACCAGAATAGACCTGTATATAATATATATATATTATATATGTATATGTATATATATATATAATGTTGCCCCCTCATTTAAAGACGGGACCCCCCAAAAATAAAATTCTGGCTACGCCCCTGCTCCCATGTCCTCCAGTAAAATATAAAACAAAAAAATGACAATAGCCAATTCTGGCTCCATAGCTGGTTACTCAATTTTATCAAATGAATGATCAGGATGGCAGCTGTAGCCTACTCTCGCACTGTTGCTTGGCGCCTGGAGCGGTAATCGGGAACACCTGGTTGCGCAATTAGGAAATCCCACGAAGGCTACATGGTGCGTCCTTCGAAGGACGGATAGGCTGCATCCTTCGAAGTCCGCGGCCTTCGAAGGATGCAGCCTTCACATTGGGACACAGCTTATGTCAGGATTGACTCGTGTAGGAAATTCAATGACTCCTCTTCTGCTTTCACTTATTTCGATCATGTCTCCAGCAGCACCAGATAATACTGTACCGGAACTGCTTGACCCTTCTCTGCACACATTGGGATCAATTGTCTTCTCCAGTGGAAAGGCTCTTGGGCTTGTTACACAGGCTAGACGACAACTGTGGCTAGCTCAGTCCAAGCTTCCAAAAGTATGTCGTAACAACCTTCATCAATTACCTCTAGTATCTGGTTAGGTCTTCGGGCCAGCTGCTCAGGAATTGAGCGCAGGCAGAGACAATTTATATAGAGACATGCCACTTCCTCAATCCTCAATACAACTATATAGGGAAAACCCGTAATGCCAAAGATGGCGGTTGTATGCACATGCCCCGCCCCTCCCGCTGGAAAGCCAATCGTCTGCTTTTAACAGTCAAGCTGGGAAACATGTAAGCCTATCGTCTGGTTCCACTGACGCATGCGCACAGTTGAGGTTTGCGACAGCGGAGACGAGAACCCTTGCGCATGCGTAGTAAACGTATAACCTGTGGGGAAAAAGGCCTTTTAAACCTTATTTTGGGGCAAAGTCATCAAACTTTTTCAGCGATTTTTATCATATTTTACTGCTGTTTCTATACAAGCAGTTTTTATGTCCTGGTGACCAGTGAAAGTGCAGTTCTGACTCTCTGCCCATTCATTTAGCCTGGTCTTGTTAGTCCGAAATAGCTGCCCGGAGGCGTTGCCAAGATGGCGGCAGAGTGGCATGACTTGCCTAAAAGGACTTTGGCGCAGGGCACGGGTGGCGGAATCCCAATCCAAGCATATTGGGCTCAGTGTGAGTTACCCCGCACTGGCTGCACAACAGGTGTCGGTTCGTCATGTCATTCCACAGCACCGTAGACAAGGGCAATCTTACAAGCCGTGACAACAGGATTAACAGCCTGGTTTGTCATCAAGAATAGAAGTACCCTGTTCTCTGTTCAA
Organism: Rhinichthys klamathensis goyatoka; assembly: GCF_029890125.1. NCBI lineage: Eukaryota > Metazoa > Chordata > Actinopteri > Cypriniformes > Leuciscidae > Rhinichthys > Rhinichthys klamathensis. The sequence continues at coordinate 138,965 of NW_026606843.1, read as the reverse complement.
ACCACCAACTCCACCAATAAAACAGTTCCATCACAGACCCTATACCTAGCGCCGGTGAGCACCCAGGTTCATCCAACAGTGATCGGGATTCTCATCAAGATGAGATCAACTGAGATCAAGGCATTTGATACGGTGAACCATGGCAGACTGATTGCCAAACTTGAGGCCTTGGGGGCAGACAGCTCCACCAGTGGTTTAGATCTTACCTATCAGGGAGGGAACAATTGGTGGTCCTAGGGGGAGTGCTGTCAGACCGCTGTGTAGTTGAATGTGGCGTTCCACAAGGAAGTATTCTTGGACCGTCCTTATTTTTAACATACATTAATGATATGGCAGACTCCTGTTCATGTGAACTATTTCTGTACGCTGATGACTCGGCACTTTTAATGTCTCGTAAACAACAATCCACCCTAGAGAGTAACCTGAGCTCTGAGCTATCTTCTGTAAACAACTGGCTGATTGACAATATGCTGTCTCTACATTTTGATAAGACAGAGGCCATCTTGTTCGGCTCAAAATACAGATTGAATAGATGCTCGCAATTTAGGGTTATTTTGAATAATGTTGTGGTCAGTACAAAAGCGTCAGTAAAATATATGGGTTTCATCCTAGAAAACAACTTGGATGGCAGGAATATGGCCAATAAGGTTTTGAGTAAAGGCACCGGGATCACAAAGTTTTTAGCCAGAAACTCAATTTTTAGATAGGTCAACAATGATTATTTTAGCCAACGCCTTAATTTTAAATCAGTTTGAATTTGCATATATTTCCTGGTTTGAAGGCCTAACAAACCGACTAAAAGGGAGGCTACAAACAGCACAGAATAAATTAATAAGAGGTATTCTGAACCTGGGCCATAGGTCTCATATAAGTAGTTCAGAATTTGTTGAGCTCAACTGGGTCCCTGTTGAGTCTCGTGTTATTATTTCAAGGTTGATCATGACCCATAAAATATTGTTTGGTAAGTCCCAAATTTTTTGTCGTGTCTTATTACTAAGGTAAAGGACACACACAATATCTACACTCGTGGCAGAATGACAGACTGAATGAAAATGCAAATTCACTCTCTGACAGTAGGTGGCACTTATGGAGCAGCAGTGATATAGTGTTTTATTGGTTACCGCTGTACACAATATGCATTATATTGAGGTAAGAGGAAAAGAAAATGCCACGAAACTTTTCTGAAGACAGTCAGTTCCCTTCAGAGATGCATTTATATTAAACCCCCACCCCAATTCAATATTTATATTTTTCTTCCAATATTTCTAGCATTGCGATTGCTGCACCTAGTACAGTATTTTCTCTGCTAACGCGTACTATTTCCACACAAACTACATTTTGGGAAATGACTGCAGTCCAGTTTCTGTGTTTCGGTTCCAATTGATGGCTGGTCGACTGGCCTCCTTTATAGCATTTTATAGCATTACCCATTTTTATTCGATATGTAGGATTGTAGGTACAAGTATAAATAAGGAATGGCTATACTCGTACAGTATGTTTGTACACTGCTAATATGAGTAGGAGTGTCTGCTGAATAACTAAATCTAAATGTGAATATCTGCCCACTGGGAGACTAATCTCTGTTTATGAGCCAGTGCCAGATTCCCTGCAGATGAGAGCTTGCTTCTGTCCTCACAAATTGTTTGCTTTCCTTTTGCTTTACACTCTGACTGTCAAGTGGGCTGAGGTTTTTCTCTCTCTCTTTCTCCCTGCATTTATTTCATACCTTTTTCTCTCTGCATCCCTCCTTTCATTTTTCAGCTTTATTTTCTCATCTGTTCATTGTTTCCCATTTTTCTGAAGAGAAGCCCCATATATTTGCGCTCATGTGCGTGCTATTATGATAGCTTATCCATTTCTTGATGGCAAACAGCAGCCTGGAAATCACACTGATGGATGTCCCACTCATCCCTACACATATGTCTAATCCCTTAGCACAGTTTTGTGCATAGTTTTTTGGTCTGTTTTCCTCTTCTGAATAGCTGTATGATTTAGTTTATGCAAGCAGACTTGCCTCTGTTTCTCTACGGGAGATGAGTTCTTGACTCTGGTGGGGGAGATTGGCAGGCGGATGCCTCGCTGGAGGCAGAGTCCCATCTTCTTTGTCACATTTCCCTTCTCTTGTCAGTTTTGCTCTCCATGAGATGCATATCTCCACACAGTGTTATGTAAGGCCATCTCCTTGCAGTGCAACGATAGGAAGTCACAGCAAGGTTCAGTGGGTGCTCACCCTGCTTTGCACTCTGTTCTATAGGGCACATTTGGGGCAAGTGTACTGTATAAAGGAAGTATTCAAACACTGACAGTCTGTGAGCAACTCGCTGTTTGTGAGGAGTCTACAGGTAGGTTATGACCTTGCAGAAGAATCGGCTTTGTGAGAATCTGTAGGGAACAGCAGGTGCATAATGAGGCGTTGTGGAGTGGCGACAACTCTGAAATACAATTGTTGTGCTCGCAGAAATCTCCTGCACAGGGTAATTACCCACCTACCCATGTAATCTCTGTCTCCTCCTGAAAAAGGTTTAGGCTCTACCAGAAGCCAAGCAGGAACTTTGCAGTGTGGTGAATGTGCCATGGCGTTATGCAGGGCAAAGACAATCAGCTTTGCTGTCTTATCTGTACTGAGCTGTGTGGTCGAAATTAATGATTTGTTTGTCCGGTTTACAATGCTATCCGGATATCTGTATGTCATCCTCCATCCCCATTAAACCTTGGTCTATTTCTTGAATGGTTTCACTCAGTCAGAATCTCTCTATCTAATGATGCCCATAGGGTTTGTAACATGCTAACCAAGTGCTAGGGTGTTGCTTCTTATTTAGTCACAGCCAATGGCAGCTTCATATTTGACAAACTTTGTACTGTGTCAGTGTTAGGTAGTGTTTTATTTGGATTTGCAAAAATGTGGTTGATCTGAATATCTGTTCAAGCATCACATCGTTTTTTGCTGAAATTCTCACTTTTTGCTTTTATAAGTCTGTCTGAGTGAGTTATTACATAGATTAAATAGTGAATAAATCATGGATAAACACCTGCAGTAAAGAAGCAAATGCTCATTTAATTTGACAAACTGCTCCCAGAACTGCTTGTCTCAAAACTGAAGCTTTTCTACTGGTGGCTACATGATATGCTGTACTCTGCAGTCTTGTTGTTTTTGTGCATAGAACAGAACTCAATATGAATGCTGATCCGGAAGTAAGTAATTCTGTATATGGCAATACAGGAACATTGAATTAAACATAAATATCTTACAGTATTAAAACTTTAACCTGCTTACCAGGCATGTCCTTTATGTGTGTGTGTGTGTTTCCACTACTGATTGAATGAAACGTGCTGGGTTCGGTAGATCCTTTTGTGTGAAATTGGGAATGACACTTTATATAAGCAATCATTCTGACTTTCATGCTTTATCCGTCAGCTTGCACTATTCTCTGATTCAATTGTGTGTGTGTGTGTGTGTGTGTGTGTGTGTCTGTTACAGTATTTTTTTAAACTGTTCTTTTATGAATGGTTGTGCCCATAGGTAGAAGCCAATTCACTTGCAACTTTAAAATTTTAGGGGCTGAGGGCTAATGTAAATGTGTTGTTCTTTTTAATTACTTACTTACTTACTTACTTATTTGACCCAATATTTACCTTAAATTAGGTTATCAGTAAATTTTTCTTTCAACATAAAAGTAGTCCATATGACAGCTTTGTGTCTAATCCTCCATAGCTTTCAAATCTAATTTGTGCATGCACATATTCAAAACCTTATCTCATAATGGCCACATTTTAGTTGATTTATTTGTTTATCAGCTTTTTCATTTGTTTACTCTGAAATATTACTCTCGGGCTCCTGTTTCTCGCTATTTATGAGACCATCAAAATATATATTAATTCAAAAATCAAAAACCTTTCCTTTTCTTGTTTTTCTTTTACACCTAATACAGATCTCATTGGTGATTTAGTGATGTGAAGTGGAGAGCCTTGAGTCTGTTGAGCTCAGATTAAGAGCTGGAAATTCAAGACTTCAGAGAGGGCTTGATATGTTAGAAAAGAGTGCAGATCAGGAGATTGAGGGGTTGACTCGGTCACTTTAAAGAGTGACAGAGGGTCGAGATCGCAAGGAGGAAGAAGAGCTTGTCAAGGGTCAAAAGCATAATTGCAAGCTCCTTATCTGGGTAACGGTTCTCACACTTGCCAGCATAATGCCAGAGGATGCCGGAAGCTCCCTTCTGCCTCACGGTTTGTGTGACTCAGTGCAGAATGGTACAAGAATGGGGGCTGAAAAAGGAAAGCGAGGAGGAGTGGAGAGATTGAGGAAGCGGATGCTGTTGAATGAGAGGAGGTGAATGCGAGCAATCGCCTATAGAGGACATCTGGTGCAGATAAATGTGCTTCAGTCACCCACCTACGTACCCTTGAAAGAAAGCATGCCAATATATCACTTCAAACAAGGGACATTCTCTGGTGCTGAGATGCTGCAAAGTAGTAATAAGCAGAGATTTGAATGAAAATGAGTAGTGTGCCCAGCTACAATAATTACACAAGTCCCACTGGATTACCTATACAAAAAAGCCCTTAGTCAGAGTAGATGATGTATTTAATTTGACAGCAATGAAAACAAGACAGTTGGGGGTAGAAGTCTGGTCTGTTGTAGAAGTCTGGTCTTATGCTTGGTCACATCTGATTTTCACAACCCTTGATTTGTTTTCCACTGGAAAATTCAGCAGAACTATTGACATCCAGGTACACAACAGTACAACATGTAGAACAGACTGTACCTTTATTTCTCATTGCATCTTTTTTGCTTATGTCAAATTGCACCTTCAGAATCAAAAATCAAGGAAAAAGGCCACAGACAGAATCAACGAGTTTTCTTTCTCTACCCACTAGTGTGAAAGGTACCAGAATAACAAAAAAGGAAACACATGCCAAGCTTTCTGATGGGTTGTATCTGAGACTTTAGTCTACATGACTTGATCGCATCAGTCCGACTAAAAAGCTCAGAACCTTCAGAACACCTTGTTCGCTTCCCTCAACAAGTTATGACACATTCTCAAAGCATTGGGAGGGTTCAGAAATAAGAAGGAACAGCTGAAAACATGGTGTGGGTGTGTAAACGTACACTCACACACAGCATGCAGGTCTTTATCAGTGGTGAGCAGAGGAGAGCTTCAGGGCAACGGGAGTCGTGACAGACCTGTAGGACAGCGAGATGCTCCGTGGTACCTCTCCCCTACTGCTACACACAGCTCCTTCATTTTCCCGTGGGAAAGGACCAGCGAGATCCAAACTTGACATGACGAATCAGTGTTTTCGCCTTAGCAGATGGTGGAATGCAATAGGAAGGGACAAACATTTCACAAGACTACATCTTGCCTAAAAAAAAGTAACCTTCGGTTTCAGATAGACAAAATTGGTTTGACTTCATGGTAGACGTATTGACAGCATTTGGATTTCCGGAGGAGTTTTCAAACAAGCTTCAGTGCCAGTCTGTCAACACATCATCTCCTGTCCACATCCATGTGTCAGACCACTGACAGTACTGTCAGTCTGTTTGTCAGGATAATTTCATATGGCATGACAAATTGTGAGATATGACAGGTAGTACATATATACCTGTTTAATACCTACTCGTGGTGCTGCTTGTGAAAGGATTTTGTGTGGGCTCCTATCATTTGAGTCTGGTTCTTATTGCTGGTCTGGAGTGCTATTCTGTTTCATGTAGTGTCTCCATCAACTGCAACCTAATTGTGCCACTACTTAGATATCCTCTCATCTTTGAAAGATAGCCATAGGGAGATGTTTTCCTTTTTTCTATTATTTTCCATCTCCAATATCATTCAGCCCGTCGCTTGTCTCGTCTAAATGTCTGATCTTTGTCTTTGTTCCCTGCTCTCTCTTTTTCTCTGTAAATGTCTTTAACTTTCTTTTTGCAAGTCACTCCCACCTATTCTTCTGAGTTCTGTCCTACTTGATTTTTGTGAAGTCAATATGAAATCAGATTTGACACCGTTTACTTTTCTTGGTCTTATTGTGCTCATCTGAGGATGCTATTTCACAGAAAAACATCTTTGTAATCTTTTTTCAAAGTACTTCTAAAAACTACTTTTGTTTTGTTGCTGTGGCACATTGGCTATTGGTTAATATTAATTAATGTAGTTAATTTAGCCTTACTGAAATATCAGTAATCATTAACACAGTATTTTAAAGCGTGTTAGTTTTAATGTATGTACAAATAATGTACAGTTAGTAAGGTGTTAGCATTGAGATGCTCTCAAGGGTGAACTTGAACTTTCATTCTCCACTCCCTGGTCAGAAAGTCTTTTCAAATGTGGCATTTCAGGAGGGGGGAGTAGTTCTCCACAATTGACTGTATACTCTGTAGAAGGTCAGGAAGCTCTGTTTTTATGGTCCAATCAATAAAATGTTTCTCCCAAAATTTCTTTTTTCTTGTTGAACATCATTTCGCTTTGTAATATGTCACATTACTAAAGTAAAATGGGGTTGAGAATGCAGTTTTATAGGTTTTAATCACGGACAGGCCCCAAATGAAGACCTCCTTTATACAATGACAGGAAATGGCTGAATAAACAGAGAATTTCCTTCCTGACCTTAGGTCCCTTATGAAAAAGGGTGATGACTTTCACTTAGATAACAAATGTGCAGATCTTTCAGAAAGTTGGGTTGTTGCCCTCAAATATTGAGGTTTACAACACTACAAACCTGTATGTGAGGCACACTTTGGTTTGAGTGGCTATTTGGTGCCATTTTGCAATGCGTTTCCACTAATGGGCTTGAACAAAGGCTTGTGGCGGAGACAGGAGCAGCCATCGGGGTTGTTAGCTCTGCATGTTGTTCTGTGATAAATGTCTGCAGTGTTTCTTCTCCATTAGCTTCCAATGGTGCCGGTGGGAATCACTGTCATATACACATACACACGTTCTCTTCACACTCTTTATTGCTCTCTTTGTTTCTCTCTCTCTCTTCCTTTTTGCCTGTTGATCCATATTGGAGTTGTTAGGGGTGGATGTTTGTTTAGAAAAACTCCATCACATGTGGCCATGAGTGTCTTTCTCTTGCAAGGTCAGATTTAACCCTCTTGTGAGTCTTTAGCAATCGTTTAGATGGCAGGGTTGTAAGTTTAGATCCTAGGCTGTGTTCATAATATCATACTACACTGTATGTTACTTTTACTATTTTTGAAGTAGACAGTATGTATACTGCACATAGTATGCATTTATATATATATACTGTATGACATACCTGGATAATCAACTGAATTTGCCAAAATGTGCTGTGTACAACAGAGCTGGATGTGCTGGATACTGTAATATCAGCTGCATTAGATTGTTGGAAATTGTTGAATTGTTTTTATGAATGCAAAATTGAATAAATAATAAATAAGTATACATATATATTTCCAAGATGGAGGCCATTCACTGAATTGCATATTAGGTCATATGAGGTCAAGTGATAACAGTGTAGCACAGTGTTTGAAGTATTTGTCGTTTTATAACACACATTTTTACATACTTAAAAAAATAGTTGGCAGGATGCTGTGCATACAGTATGTTTTAAATGATATGTAGTTTACTCTTTTGAACATAGTCTGAACACAGTAATGGAGGTTATCTCTTAGCTCTAATATTACCCCTTTAATTTGATGATTGAATGCAAATTGTTGTTAAGTACCGGTAAGTGTTAGCCTATCTAATATTACATACTGTTGTTTCAGTGAAGAGATGCATGCATTATTGCATGTTTGTTGAAGGAGAGGTGAATGTGTGTTTGATAAGTAGGAGGGGTGTATGTTTTTTCAAGGCTTGGGAGGAGAGTGCCGGGTGACACCTGTTCCCTTACGGCTTTGTGGACTTACTTGCTTCAGCCTCATATTGGAATGAAGGAAACGATTTTTAATCAGTGATCACTGTAAATCATGCTAGTTTTTATGATCAAGTCATCAATTTAGTTCCTTGAAGGTATTAAAAGAACGATTCAACCAAAAATGAAAATGTAGTCATCATTAGCTCATCCTTATGTTGATCCAAACCCGTATGACTTCCTTTCTACTGTGGAACACAAAAGGAGAAGTTTAGAAGACTGTTCACACTGCTCTTTATGCTACAATGAAAGTGAACTGTGAAACTGGGGCAAAAGGTCAACCGTGAATAATTGCTTAAATTAATGTTGTGAATCTGAAATAAATTATTTTAGTTTTAAGTGTTTTAGTGTTTCATGGTAGGCTGTCAGTGTTGGCAAGAAGTTTAATATGGATACAGCACTTATTTATTTCAGTTACATGAGCCACTTTTATGGTGCTTTACTTTGTCGCTTTTTGAGTTTGATATGCTTTAGTCACTGTAGATTTTAGTTGTATGAGAAAAGAGCAGTAAACATTTTCCGCTTTTCCGCTTTTGTGTTCCGTGTAAGAAAGGAAGTCATACAGATTTTGAAACAACACGAGGGTGATTCATTCTGTGCCGGCATAACAATTTTATGATTAATACACCCTCTTAATAGCTTCTAATTCTGTTAAATTTGATCTGTTGTAGCATTTTGACTTCTTACCTTGAAATACTTGAGACATATTTCTAGTTCAAAAGTTTATTTGTATTTCTTTTACTCCTCAATGAGTGGTGGCAGCCAGTAGTCATTTAATGATTGGAGTCTTACCCTTTGTCTCATATATATATATATATATATATATTAAAAAGAAAGCGGCTTGCTGTAGCTGGATTGCTGCACAGCCAGGCTGGTCCTTGGAAGCTGACTCTTGCCATGCAGTGGAAGATGTTGCCATGACGATGTGAAGGGGTTGTCATGCTCAGGGAGTGGCAAAAGCAAAACGCCTTCAATGTAAGAATGTGAGAAAAAAGAACAAAAGAAAAATAAATTAAGAATGAGAAAATGGAGACAATCTGAGCAACAGGCTTTTGATATAATAGCAAAAGAAACCAAAAGAAATTCTCAATATTGTACTAAGTGAGCAGCTGTGTACATACTGTAAGCGAGGTGGTCTCAACCCCTTAGACTTCCTTTGGGAGCATTAATGATGTGTATAAAGTACTCATGTTGTGTTTTCTGGGTGGGTGTGTGAACTAGAGTAAACCTGAACTATAAGGCTAAAATGATTTTGCCCACTACAGTAACCATTTGAGCTGATTTTTCACTATTAAAGCCACAAACCAATAAACTTTTCATTTCTGTCCTTGTCATTTGAATGACCTCTCTGTCAATCAGGGAGTTCGAGGCTTTCTAGACTTGCTTTTGAAAAATTGGTTTCAAACTCTCTCTCCGCCTGTCTACACTTGTATTTTGAGTGCGATTCATTGGCTACTAAAGAGAGTAAATGCATTAAACACAGTTAAAAATTAATTATTAGAATGAATATCATTAAAAGTGAGGTCACATTAGCAAAATTTCAGTGAAATGCAAAAAAGTTCCATTGTCAATAGCGCATGTATGAAGAACAGCTCACACACTTTCAAACCAAGCAGCTTTCTGGTTTATTACATGTTTATTACATATTGCTTGGTGGATTTACATGATTAACTTGAACATAGGTGAAATTTGTGTGGTGAACAATGCGCCTGAACACACCTCAAAATGCATTTGCTATTTAAACAACGTGGCGCAGGACGTGAAAATGATAACTACGTTGGGCTGAAACTAGCAAAAAACACTTCCGTCGCGCCACATTGCGTCGGGTGTATGATAGGGCCCCTAAACTTTATTGTGAATTCTTTTGGCCACAATAATCATGTAGTTAAAAATCTTTGCCCACTGTTTATCACTATGTACAGATAGCGGTTATGTTTGTGCGACTAAATACCAGTTTCATTTTCCCTACCGGTTACCCTCGGAAAATCACCTCCACAGCAAACAATATCCGCTCTGACAGCAACCAGACTCAAGTCCACCACCAAAAACCTTGTGAGAAAATACTGTCATGTCCTTTTCACACAGTCAGCATCTTGCAGTAACTAGAAGTCATTTTCAGTGAGAGTTGGTGATTTTGAGTGACATGAGCGAACCCTGGCGACCATCGCATGTCTAGTGATTTTAGTATCACGAGTTTCAAGATCTCATGCATGTCAGAAATTGTCGGAATTTGTCTGAGTTTGGTTCATAAAATGATCTGATGATTATCTGATTCACTGTCAGTCTTATACCAGGTTCAGACTACACAATATTTGGTAACACTTTAGTTTAGGGTCCAATTCTCACTATTAAGTAGTTGGTTATTAGCATGCATATTACTAGGATATTGGCTGTTTATTAGTACAAAGTGTGATAAGTGTGACTAAATAAAAGTATAAAGTGTGACCCAATATTTTTGTTCGTTACGCTAGTCTCTGTCAGATTATGCGAATTTGACTCCTTAATTCTTGTCAAGACGTGGACAAGAAGCATGTCAGTCTACACGTTGCTTCCCGACCAATCATCACTTGCCGTCTTTAACGACGTACACTCGAAATATAACAGTAGGGAGCTGGAGAGAGAGTTTGTAATGTAACCATAACTTTCGAAAGCATACACGAACTTGCTGTTGTTCAGCACTTCCTGCTGACTAGGTTAACTAAGGGTGTATTCACACCTGCCTTGTTTGGTTCGATTGAATCGAACTCTAGTTCGTTTCCCCCCTTGGTGCGGACCTTTTGGGCAGGTGTGAATACAGCAATCGAACTCGGGTGCGGACCAAACAACCGAACCGAGACCCAGCCTAAGAGGTGGTCTCGGTACGGTTCCAAACGAACTCTGGTACGGTTCGTTTACGGTGTGAACATGAACCGACCCAATTGCAAGAAAGCACTGCGCCTTTGAGTTAACAGGCTTCCGTAGTCGGAGATTTTGGCATAATGGTTTGTTATTGTTGTTCAAGAGAATTCCATTCCGGCGCGCTGTCTGGCCACACGATACTGTTGCGCGTCTTTCTGCGCGTCGTGTGTGTGCATCATTGGAATGGAATGAATGAATGATTGTGTGCATCAGATAGAGAGCGTTCTCTTTAGTCTAATCGCGCATAGATGCAAAAAAAAGCTTTTGCAGTTCATATAATGTAACGATAGTTACAATACAAGGATGATGCTGCGTTAAACTGGAAAAACTTAATCGCAAGCGTTAAAGGGATACTCCACTTTTTTTGGAAATAGGCTCATTTTACAACTCCCCCAGAGTTAAACTGTTGAGTTTTAGCGTTTTTGAATCCATTCAGCCGATCTCCGGTTCTGGCGGTACCACTTTTAGCATAGCTTAGCATACATCATTGAAGTGGACAAGACCATTAGCATTTCTAAAAAAAAAATGACCAAAGAGTTTTGATATTTTTCCTATTTAAAACTTGACTCTTCTGTAGTTACATCGTGCACTAAGACCGACGGAAAATCTAAAGTTGCGATTTTCTAGGCTGATATGGCTAGGAACTATACTCTCATTCCTGCGTAATAATAAAGAAACTTTACTGCCGTACCATGAGAGCAGCAGGCGTAATGATATGACGCAGCGCCTGAAAATAGGCCACCTTCCGTCAACACAACGGAACTATTTTCAGGCGCTGCGTCATATCATTACGCCTGCTGCTCTCATGGTACGGCAGTGAAGTTTCTTGATTATTACGCAGGAATGAGAGTATAGTTCCTAGCCATATCAGCCTAGAAAATCGCAACTTTAGATTTTCCGTCGGTCTTAGTGCACGATGTAACTACAGAAGAGTCAAGTTTTAAATAGGAAAAATATCAAAACTCTTTGGTCATTTTTTTTTTAGAAATGCTAATGGTCTTGTCCACTTCAATGATGTATGCTAAGCTATGCTAAAAGTGGTACCGCCAGAACCGGAGATCGGCTGAATGGATTCAAAAACGCTAAAACTCAACAGTTTAACTCTGGGGGAGTTGTAAAATGAGCCTATTTCCAAAAAAAGTGGAGTATCCCTTTAACATTGACAGCACTTGTTAGCATAAGAATCTCATTATTTGAAAGTGTGAACAAAGCCCCTCTCTATGAATGAACTTTATACCTTATCCGTCTTCTGCGCAGTTTCTTCATATTGCGTTTGTACAGAATAACACAAAATTAGTAAAATAAATATTGTACGAAATATCTCCATGCTGAGCCTTTTTTGCACTTCCTGATTTCCCTACTTGAGAATCCTTGTCCAATGAATGGACGACCTTAGCACACGTGTGGTTTTGTTTACAAATTTTGGTTCACTTGCAAAAAGAGCAGTGTGAAAGCGAACCGTACCAAAAAAAAAAAAAAAAGTTTATTTGGTCCGGACCAAAGCAAGTGACCTATCGGACTTTCCTGGTGTGAATACACCCTAAAACATTTTTATGAATTTTTGAAAAACTCCCACACTGAAGAACAAATTTTTTCAGGGATCGTTAGAGTTTCTCGCTTTCGTCACACTTTTTTTCTCGCTGTCTGACTTATTTTTTTTAACGAGTTTGTGTGGCAGTAGTAGCTACACATTGGCTGCCTCTGAAATAGAATACTTCCCTACTATATAATAAAAACTGTATGTGACAAAATAAGTCCGAATTCGCAGTAGTAGGCAAAAATTACCCAGACCTACCACTTCTGGCGAGATTGGTTATCAATGATACTCAAACTGTCTTATACTTTATCAATTTTTTTCTTTGCCTCTCACTGCACGCCGGTGTGAGGGATATTAGAGCGAGGCTGTCGACACCCTTGAGCATTGCCTTACAAACAAGAGAGACTGAATGACTGTCTCACGAAGAGACAAGGCCGAATCAATCACAACAGAAAGTGAATAAGCCATTGAAAGCGAGACGACAGCGAATGCTACATGGAGGAGATGCAAGCACACTATGCTGTTGCTGTGCTGATATCAAACAAGTGCATTTATTAATGACCGCCTCTGGGTAAAGTGCTAATAGCACCACGACCAGAAACATATTAACAACATGGTAAACAACACCAGCTATGTGTTTGATACATGCATGGGATCTGTTTGTAGAAACGGATGTCTGCTAGAATGCTAATTCTAAGACTTCACGAGGCATAACTTTAGATGTCTAACAGATTCATGCCATCAAAATCAAGGATATCCTGTAGGTTGCTGCAACTTGGTGGGAATATTCGAATTTACAGTGGCTTTAAAACCATGACAGTCGTAGCACATTTCATCTGTTACATTTGCCTGAGGGCTCACCATCTATCTAACAGAAGGGGAAATAAACAGAGCAGATTGCTACAAAACTCCACTGCTTTTCAGGATCACTTTGTGTTTGGTTACATTGTATCTAAAAAATAGAGCTTTACATTTGAAATGACTATTTATGTCTTAAGAATTAATGTCCTTCAAGAGTGATTTGTGGCATAGCTTTGTGCTTGAACTTCTTTGCGTCAATGCATTATTTACATTATTTACATGCTTTATTTGCAAAAAAATCTGACTTCTTCATTGTTTACACTTTGTACAATGAATCAGCTGAGGGTGTGATGATACACTTAGCTTACAAGACGATACACAATGTTGGGTTCACAAGATGAGACATTATTTTAACACTATTTTTAAGAAATCTTCAATGATGAAATATATGACTAGAAAAGTAGTCTTTTATTCGATTGAAAGTCGCATAATGCAAAACAATGCAGGTGCATTTTGAAATGTTTTAACTAGAGTTGCACAATTCTGAATTAATTGAGAATCAAATAATGTCATTTACGAGAGGTTCTGACAAAATGTTGATTGTTGCAGTCTATTTAAAATGTTTAATTTATCTGAATTTATAAAACTCTGAATTAATGATTCAATGACTCATTAATAAATACTTCAGTTGTTTTATTACTGAATGAATCAGCATTTTTGAACGAATATATTGAATGAATGATTCAATGACACAGTCACTTGTCACCACTTAATGATGTTATTAATACAATCGTTATTTGAAGCGCCATGTTAAATTCAAAAGGAGACTATTTTGATCGATTCCGTAGACATCAGTGGTTTTTATCCGTACTATAAACTTATTTGTGGTTGAAAAGATTTGTAAAGCTGTTTCATACCTACACATGATTTGACTTTCTCTGGGTCAGCATCATTGGCAGCGCAGATCTGAATGTTCCGGTGTGGTTTTGTCAAAGGTTTAATATACATAGGCGAATCATTGTCATTTAGGAATGAGATTGTGTGGGTGTGTGTGTGGGAGATCACTATCTTTTAACCATTAATCGTCGAGCTCTAGCTTTAACTAATCATCTTTTAATGAATATGAATTATCATCTGCAGTAAAACACAGAACAATATAAATGGAATTTGCCACAAAGTAAACTCCTTCATGCTGATATTCCAAGAATACCGCTGATATTCACCTCGACAAGAAATATTTTCGCCTTTTATTCAAGATTTAATCACGAGATTTCGTGGCACGCCTAGTATCAGCATTTTCTACCTAAAATATGTAGGTTAAAATCCTGTTATAAACCAAAAAGTACATACTCTACTGTTCAAAGTAAGATGTTTTAATGGTTTTGAAAAAATGTCTGATGCTTACCAAAACTGCATTTATTTGATCAAACTTACTCCAGTCCTCAGTGTCACATGATACTTCGTGTGACCTCTAAAATGCCGATTTGCATTTCTTTTTATTATCAATGTTGAAAACAGTTTTGATACTTGATATTTGATTCTTTGATGAATAGAAAGTGAATAAAGTCCAAAAGAACAGCATTTATTTGAAATGGAAATCATTATAAATTTTGTTTAATCCTTGCTGAATAAAAGTATTAATTTCTTAAAGGGGTCATATAATGCCATTTTTGTACAAGCTAATATGATTCTTTAGGGTTTAAATTAAAAGTTTGTAATATACTTTAAAAATTCTCATTAGTATTGTAAGAAAACACTTATTTTACCTGGTCAAAAACAGCTCTGTTTTCAGCACGCCGTTTCAGTGCATATGACTTTAAATGATCATGAGCTTTGCTGACTCCGCCCCTCTGTTCTGTGCGTACACCGTTTGTAACTCAGTAACACAATAACCATAACGCGTTGTTCAGTATAAACGTGGGATTATGAATTATATTGAGAACGTCATACATAGAAAACATGCCGTAATGTACCCTGAGTGTAAACCTTAGACGCATTCATTGTGAAGCGTGCAGCTAGCGATTTGCAAAGATTAATATATTAATATAAAGTTTAATAAAACGTTACGATTCAGCAGGAACACGAATATCTGGTACCGATCCTTTTTTCGTGAGCAGCTTCTTAGCAAATCCAGCTTTATTCTGATCCTCGTTTATAAAGCAGTCTGGTGTGTGAAATGATTCGCGCAAACATGAGAGCATTGACGTTGCTCGTGGGGAATATTCCCTTCGAAAACAAACTCAGCCACTGCGTCTTCAGCGGTTCGGATTTAGGAACATTAAAATGACTGCTGTGTTCGTTATTACCCCCAAGAACAGAACACCACAATCGCTTAGACGCCATTCTGCTCATAGACAGTGCTCCAGCGTATCAACAATGACCGCGCCGGTCCGCGCAGACTATGATTGACAGCTCTCACGAGCGAGGGCGGGTCTGTGTTGAAACGCTCCTGTCAATCAACAATCGTGGGAGGGGCTTCCGACCGTGTGACGTCACACGGTCGAACGGCTTGATTTGAGGCAGGGGAAAACATATAAGGAGATTAAAACAAAAACACTGGATGGATTTTTATCATTTTATGATGGTTGTGTACAGGCACTGCCAACACACATTTCAGTACAATCAACTTGTAAAAGTGCATGTACCATTATATGACCCCTTTAAAAAAAAAATAATAATTTGACCAGATTGTTTGAACTCCATTTTGTTGTGGGATATGAACTGCCGTCTCATGTATTTGTTTTGTTACTTGACGGCTCCTTCTATTTAGGAATTTCCAACCATAGGCAAGGTCTGTGCCAAAGCCGGTTTTTGAAATGGCCATCCTGGATGTCAATTTATGAGTCATGACTATGATTATGACAGTTAATAGTCCTGATTTCGGAATCTACCTAGTCTTATGCTTCCTGTGGGTCAATTTGATTGGATATAATCCCCTCCAAACAACATCAAAGAGTATGACTAATGTTTGTTTGTTTTTTTTAAACCAAAAAGCATTTCTTTTTTACATAGCTATTTTTGAATAAAGATGTTTTTCCTCTAAAACATTACCGATGCATTTGTTCCACAGTTCCTGCTGATTTTGCGTCAGCTTTGGAAACGCATTAAAGGATGGGAAAATAATTGTTTTCCCCTCATTATTCATAACCAAAACATCAATAATAGCAAAAAACATTTATGCATACAAACAAGTAAAATGAGGATATTTGTATTTATGGAAAGCCATTTCCAAGTGCTTTACTAGTGAATTGCAATTACAAAAAATAACAATTTAGCAGAAAATGGCCTTTTTATATTGACACGTGCTCAATGGCACCGCATCGCATTCTTAGTGTTACCAGAAGAGGTGCTATAGAAAGCATTATTAAAAACTAGGCTATATATCTCTTATTCACTGAAGAAATGAGAAGTGATGCCACTGATTTTCCGCTGATCACATCTTCAGTAAACTTGTTTTTTCTCTTTTCTTTTCTCAGCTAAACAAGCAGCAGTTACAGGTGGTAAAGGAGCGTTTCCAGGCCTTCCTGAAAGGAGAGACACAGATTGTCGCAGATGAGGCTTTCTGCAACGCCGTGCGCAGTTACTACGAGGCAAGAATCAAATTCCTTTCCATATCAAATATATACTACTTTCAATGTGTGCGGCCATTAGGATGTGACTGAAGTGTCTATAGTTGAAGTGACCTTGTTCATATTGTCCTTTTGAGTTTGTAGAAGTATTGTCTTATTATTGTGTTGTGTGTCTGCATCGGTGGGCACTTGCTTTATTTACACAGGCTTCAAACTAAAGCTGAGGAGTCTGAAACTGCATATTGTCTGAGAGTAGGTACTTTGTTCAATGAGGAACGAATTTTCGTATGAATTTGAAAAATATTGAAAAAAGGTGTCGTATGAAAGAAATCCGAAAGAAAACGTACCACATCCACCATGTTGTTGTAGTCATGTGACTTATAGCATCAGTTGGGCCACTACACTGCCATTCCTTTTGTAATATTATGCCTACAAGGATTCCTTCTCTTTGGTGGTTGGTTGAAAGATAAATGATGTCTGAAGGAAGTTTCAAAGGAGCAATTTTTTTTTTTAGAGCTGTTGGACTGACCCACAAAAATCCCAGATCCAAGAAGTGTTTCTTTTTTTGCTCCTGCAGAAGAAGCCTAGGACTTCGTGCTTTGGTCAGCTGATAAATTATTGAAAATTGATTGGCTGAATTATTTGTGTGGACTGCTGCACGAGTAGGCTTTTTTAAATTGCTTTACCTACCTCGGTGCCGTTTTCTTTTTCTTTCACACACTCACTTTTTTTTATCTCTATTCAAGTCTTTCATGTTCGTTTAATGGTACGAAGAGGCATGTAACGTTTCCAGCGAATAACAAACAGGCAAAAATAAGACCGCATCAATGTACAGTCTCAGACAAGCCTTTCGAATCGGTGTTTTTACCTTTTTACGTCTTTCATTGTCAATCACCCTCTTTCTTGCTTTCATCACTTTCTCTCTTAATTTCGTTTTCTTTTAGAACAGGATATGCCTCTCACGTCCTAACAGGATCATCATGTCATATCAGTTGACTCTCCGCTCTTTTAATTGCACTGGATGGGAAGCAGCTCTTTGAAGTTTGGTCTGATAGTCGCTCAAGCACATGTGAAGGACTCTGGGTTGGTTGATCAAAGTTCCAAATTGTCATTCACTGGCCGTCATGCAGAAATCAAAGCATCTTTTCGGCTTCTGTGGGTGTTTTGTGGCTTATTCCACAGTGTTTCCCCAGAGACTTGTGG
Source organism: Rhinichthys klamathensis goyatoka (assembly GCF_029890125.1). Taxonomy (NCBI): domain Eukaryota; kingdom Metazoa; phylum Chordata; class Actinopteri; order Cypriniformes; family Leuciscidae; genus Rhinichthys; species Rhinichthys klamathensis. The sequence continues at coordinate 121,091 of NW_026606843.1, read as the reverse complement.
ACACTGGGAGTCTTGATTTTGTGTTGTCATTCATTATTTAGACGATGAAGAGTAATAAGAAATGTCTAATGGGGGTTGCACTGAGTAGTCAATTATTGGTTAGTTTATCACTAGTTTTGTTGCATCCTAGTTTTGTCACTCATCACTTGTAGTGCAGACAGTAAAAAAGGGTATTCATGCAACCTGTATGGAGTGCAACAGTGACTGCCCACTTCTTCAGCGGACTTGGTTCTGGAAGATTTTAAAAGCCTGCATTGAAGAGTTATAAGCCATGAACCAAACCAAGCAGCTGTGAGGTGAAGCACATTTTCTTTGATTTGAAGCAAAACATTATCTAAATAAAAGACAAGGTTTCAAGACTGTGTACTTACCAGCTTTTGTGAAGGAAAGAACTGCAATCCCATGAAGCATTGCTTAAAATAAAAAAAGGATGGATAAATATAAAAATAATAAAAAAGGTTGATTGTTGTATTAAGAACAATGTTAAGAATAACGAGAATGACAGAGACAGACCATGACGTAAACAGAAGATTTTATGGACTCCGGTACGTCATTGGTCAAGGCCACGTGTGACTGAATCAATACGAGATTCTTGTCTCATACGTGAGTGCATGGCCATATTTCTCCATGTTTAACCGTATCCGGCGGTCTGGAGTTATGAAATCTAGAACATCTATGGTGATGGCAAACACTTATTCGATTAGCTGATTTTAATTTAAATAGGTTGGTTACATTTGTGTATATAACACAGATGGAACTTTGTATTGACCAATCAGCATGTAGGATCAGAAGTATCCTTTTTTTAATGATTTTTAATTATTGCAGATAAAATTCCTGTGACCTTAATCGAACATTTGATCATGCAATGATTACATATGTTCAAATATTTGCCCATTTTAATAATTATCTAATGATGTTTAAAATTAAGAGCAAGTTGTTTTTTGTGAATTTGGACATTTAAGATTCTGACGAAACTGTATGCTATTGCATCTTATTTCATTATTTCTTCCTACTTCTCCCCATTTCCGTTTTGTGTTTAATGCTTTAATGGTCATTACTTCAGTGTGAGTGGACTGGCCTCAAATTAAAGCGTTTAGTTATTCTTTAACTCAACTCTTTGAAACCCCTTTGTAGACTATACTGAAGCAACAGAATGCTGCACTCAGAATCACAGTCAATTAGTATAAGCCAAGCCAAGCAGGACTGAGATCAACTCTGAAGATCTCATAAATCACAAGCACACATTTTTTATGACGACAAGCCAGGTTACCAAGTAACCTGTTGTATCTTAGAGCTTTCTCGCAAATAATCCTATTTAGATACGAGAGTGATTCCCCTAAATAATGTTAATTATTGTGTGGACAATAGATCCACACTTTGTTTTTTGGGTACAAAGTTGAGACTTTGTGGATCATACAGGGTCACATACTTAGTGAGGCAATCAGTAAAGTAAAATCCTCAAAAGAGGTTCTAGACTCTTTTTTTTTAAGATTGCCATTTCTGACACAAAAACTAGCTCTCATGTTCACGGTGTAAACATAACTCTCATTAGCGTGTCAGTCAAGCAGGAGCTGCCTGCCACTGCTTTCATTGATTATGGCAGAATGTGCTGTGAATTAAAGATGTAGGATTAGTCCCTGCAGATCTCTTCCTCTCTGCTGAGATATTTTTAGTGGGTTTGCAGGACGTGGGAGCATCCCACTGATGCTGAAAGAGCCAAAACCAAAAGGAACTGGTGTGAGATAGTTCAGTGCCTTTGGTTTGGCCTTTGGATTGCCCAGAGCTCAGTGGTTGTAAAAGAGGTTTACAGCTTTTCAAGTCACCATGAAATCAAAATTGACATCTTATTTTTTTTTTATGGAATGTTGCAGTATTTATTATGAAGAATTTTTCTATGCACATCATCCTTTTTTAAATGCATGTGCCCTCATAATCTTTAATCAAAATAACTTCCCCTCTTGCAGCGTCATCTCTTCTCTTCTCTGATGACGTGTTTACTGGCACGAGGGCGGGACAACCTGTCAATCACATGAGATCGACCATTAGCAAACCACAACCATCCAGCCGTCCAATCAATTCCCCAAGTCCCGCCCTTCTCGTTCAAGAAGCCGTTTTATTCAGATATACTGTATGTCACAATAGGAAAAAAACTATAGAAACGTAAACAGTAAAACATAAAAAAATATTAGGGCTGCCAAATGATTAATCACGATTAATCACATCCAAAATAAAAGTTTTTTTTACATAATATATGTGGGTGCACTGTGTATAATTATTTTGTATATATATAAATACACACATGCATGTATATTTAAGAAAAAAATATTATTTATATATCAAATATTTATATTTATATATAATAATATAAATTATATATAAATCTATATACAGTATATACATGAAAATATTTCTTAAATATATACAAGCATGTGTGTGTATTTATATATATAAAATAATTATACACAGTGCACCCACATATATTATGTAAAAAAAACTTTTATTTTGGATGTGATTAATCGTGATTAATCATTTGACAGCCCTAAAAAATATAATTTTTTTTTCACTTTTAATTATTTTACTGTTTTTTATATACATTTCAAAAATGTATTAATCTATTTACCTATTTTACAGTGTTTTCTAATGGAATTCAGGCCTTAGTCTGAGAATACCTTTTTTAATCCTCCAGCCACCTAACATATTTCCTCTAGCCTGTTTATTATTTCCCACAAGCTTCAATCTCGCATTTGCAGATCCTGTATGTTGTTTGTTCTTGATAAAGGACTGATAAGGAGGTGTTTAGTACTTGCTTTTTGCAAGTTAAGCTGCTCTATACAGGCACTAAGCTAAAAAAGGCAGTGATTTAGAATGCACTTCCTTTTATTACACTGAGGACCTGTCAAATCATCTTCAATTATAACAATAGCTATTGTGTGTGAACAGAAGAGATGCCATTTTTATTCTCTGTCCTCAGCCTTTGCCATTTATTGATTATGGCAGCTTTTCATTGTGTGCAGCATCAATATGTTGCCATAGACTCATTTTGATCAATAATAACATCAACCTTCCCATTACGGCCTAATAGAATGTAAAATTCATGATTAGGGCCCCATATGGGTGGTATTAGCCTGAAGGTTAAAGTTCAGGTATGCTTATATACAGATTATATAGATTTCACGTAACGGTGACCATGGAGTTGGAAAGCTAAACCATTTTATCCCCTTGGTGAAACATTTTACCCCGTTGCCCCAAAGGCAGGCATACCTATTACTATTGATTTAACTTGTTTTAGAAATTCAAATAAACCCTTAAACCTGAGCCAACCTTGCATTTAGTGCATCTCATCCCTGCTTCATTGGTACTTAGTACATAAGTGATACATCAGATCATATGGCTTGTTGAACAAAGGTGTGCTATTACTTTCCACATTTAAGGAGAGGTGTGCTATTACTTTTCTCTAGAATATATAAAACTCTAGTTCTCTTACGAGAGTATCTCTCGTACTGCGTAATAGCTTTACGCTAGGGGAAAAACTCTTTTCCGCGAGATATTGAAGCCAAAAATTATCCTTAATTTTTTATTAATGTAAAACGCTTTGCAGCAGCAAGCAGACATAGGCGAAACAGCTCGCGCGCCTATTGGTTGCTCTGCAGCAAATGCAGCAGCCTATCGAGAGAGACTCTGCGTGACGTAATGACCAATGGGGGCAATTCGCGCCCATATCGTCACGTCCCGCCAGAAGGGGCGTGGTCTCACCCTATAAATATGCTCGTTAGGCTGATACAAGCTGATTTTTACCTCTTCAGCGAAGCACACGCATCGCTGGATCCGGAGTGAGAAGCCGCGCCGTCGAAGCAAGCCTTTCAGCGGGACGAGCTCTGGAGTCGCTGGCCTCGCCGCCTTCAACTGCCGTACCTGCTGCGCTTTCCGGCGTTCTATATCCTTTCATACTCTGTGTGTATTTACTCTGTTGAGAGTGTTTGCTCGCTTACTTGACGCGACTCACACTTCTCTCACAAAAAGAGCTGCGTCTTTTTAAAGATGCCTTCCTGTGGCTCGTGCCGCGCCCCGCTCAGCGATGGAGACCGGCACGTCATCTGTGTTTCCTGCCTGGGTGAGGATCACGCGGCTCTCGCGCTCGCTGACGGCGGATGCCCTCATTGCGAGCTTTTGCCCATGGTGACTCTGAGGACTCGCCTGGCATCATTCTCCGAGCCTTCACCGGCCCGCCGTGGTGCCGCGCCGCAAGAAGCGCCGCGCCCAGCGCGCTCCCGAGCTTTCTCCAGCCCGCCAAAGCTCGCCGGTTCGCCCGCCAGCTTCGCCGGTTTCGCTCGAGTCGCTCACTGACGGACAACGGCCGCCGCCTGCCGCCGCGTCCATCCACGAGTTTGACGAACCCACCGAGGCGTGTTCTCTTCTGGCATCCGATAGTGAGGATTGGGCGAGCTCCGTGGATCTCCCCTCCGCTAGCGTTTCCCGCCAGACCACTGGTAAGAGAGCCGGCATTGAGACTGAGCTGATGCGTCTGCTCTCTCAGGCCGTGGAAAGCATCGGCCTCGATTGGGATGCGCCCGCGCAACCGCCGCGCAACAGGCGAGCTCTGTGGACCTCCGCCTTCTGTCCGCGAGTCGTCAATGAAACGGGCCAGCATCAAGACCGCGAGCCCTAAAACCGCGGCTAGCTTTCTTTACGTTATAAGAAATCTACCCCGCCCCCCATGGGCGTGCGTCACCGGCAAATGAGAAAAGAGTGTGTTTTAGTCACCGCCGAGGCCGGACTAATCTCCATTTCTTAAACATTTCTCAGCTCCTAGTTTGAGCGGCTGAAAATGTCATTATTGCAGCAATGAGCCTGTTGTATAACACGCACACCTGCATACAAACGCCGACACACACAAAACTGTGATGACGCTCTCTTATCTGCTTGCGCTAGTGTAGTTCTCCCTGTGGCCCAGTGGCGGAACCCGAAGCTTTCACGCGAGAGACCCGTGTTCGATCCCGGCTCTCGCAGCAGATAAAAATTTAGTCTCGCCGCGGCCAGACTTCCACCAAAAACTTTTCGCTCGTTCAGTTCCAGAAAATGCGACTGTTCCAGTGTATTTTGCAGTAAACAAGCTGGTACCACGGCCCGCTTGCCTGCACATAAAGGCCGTTTCCACGGCGACCCAGAAAAATCATGTAATCATTGTATTTCTGGTTTTCCGGCCACAGCCGATGGTGTTATGAGTGTAATAAAATGCTCACAGCCCAGTGTTCATTTCTACACACAAACACAGCCCGAGACGGTACAGGGCTCGCACAAATGAAATCGACGCATGTCAATTGTGCATTAAATGTAGTAAATGTGCCCACAACCCAGTGCCCACAAACACTACCACGGTTTCTGTAAAACGAAACCAACACAAGTCTTCCTAGCCTCCTAGGAAATCGACGGTGTTTCAGTCTCGCCGTGGCCAGACTTCCACTGAAATTTTCGCTCGTTCAGTTCCAGAAAATGTGACTGTTCCAGTGTATTTTGCAGTAAGCAAGCCAGTACCATGCCCGCTTGCCTGCACACAAATGCTGTTCCCACGGCGACCCAGATAAATCACATAAATGGTGTATTTTCTGGTATTCCGGCCACAGCCGATGGTGTTATGAGTGTATCGAAAATGCCTACAACCCAGGGCTCATTTCTACACACAAACACAGCCCGCAAAAATGCAGGGCTCGCACAAACAAAATCGCCTCATGTCGATTGTGCACTAAATGTAGTGAATGTGCCTACGTCTCAGTGCCCACAAACACTACACACCACATGTCCCACGGGTTCTGTGAAAACGAAACCAACACGCATTCAGTCAGCTCAGGCCGACGGTGTTTTTCAGTGCAGTAAATGTGCCCGCTGTCCTGCGCCCACATTCACTCACAGACATGTTAAGCCCCACGGGGCTCGCCCCGCTCTCTCTCCCTCAGCAAACTGCTATAAGGGTTTTGAGCGCGGCCAGGCTGCCCGCTGCGATCGGCGCGCCCCCCGCCTCACACACTGTAAACACAGTGTCTGCGTTACAGCACGGCGGAGCTCTCTTGCCGTCACTATGTCTCGGCCAGAGCCCAGATCTCATTCTACCCCTAGCTATTCACGCGAAAGTGTGGGCACAGCTTCCTGGGGTATCAGAATGGGTGCTGAACACTATAAATAGAGGCTATTCGCTACAGTTCGCTCGACGTCCCCGCCGTTATACGGCGCGCGTCGAGACGACGGTGGAAAACGAAGTATCTCATCTACTTCGAGCCGAGATAGCGAAACTACTGAGCAAAGGTGCTATAGAACCTTTATCTCAAGCTCAGAGCAAAGGGGGCCTACACAGCAGATATTTTCTGGTACCGAAAAAAGATGGAGGTCTCAGACCCATTTTAGATCTGCGACAGCTGAACAGAGCGCTTGTGAAGCGCCAGTTCAGAATGCTTACGACCAGGAAAATCCTCGCGCAAGTGCGCCACGGGGACTGGTTTATGTCAATAGATCTGAAAGACGCCTATTTCCAAATACAAATGGCGTCCCATCACAGGCGATTCTTGAGATTCGCTTTCGAGGGCCAGGCATATCAATACACAGTCCTGCCGTTCGGCCTGTCCCTAGCACCTCGTACATTTACGAAGTGCATGGACGCGGCGCTCGCACCCCTGAGACTTCAGGGCATGCGAGTCCTGAACTACTTGGACGATTGGCTGATTCTAGCTCGATCACGATCGGAGCTCATAGAACACAGGGCCGCATTACTCGAGCACCTCGAGGAGCTGGGCCTCACAGTCAATTGGGCGAAGAGCTCACTGTCTCCCAGTCAGAAAATTTCCTTTCTGGGAACCGTGTTGGACTCGCTGTCCATGACAGCACGCCTGTCACCAGAGCGCGGGCTAAATATTCAGCGCGGCGTGAAATCCTTCCGCCACGGCGCGATAGTTCCGCTCAAAAGGTTTCAGAAAATGCTGGGGCTGATGGCCTCAGCAGCCTCTGTACTCCAGTTGGGCTTGCTCCGCATGCGCCCACTGCAGATGTGGCTGAAAGCGCGGGTTCCACCCAGGGCATGGACAGCGGGTCTGTTTCGCCTCAGGGTCGACCTTCAGTGTGTTTCAGCTCTGGAACCTTGGAAAATAACCGACTGGTATCAGTCAGGTGTGAGTCTGGGGACCGCTTCGAGTGTGAAGGTGGTGTCTACGGACGCCTCCACCTCGGGGTGGGGAGCGCTGCTCGAGGGCAGACCGCTAGCTGGCCTGTGGTCAGAACGGGAAAAGCTCCTTCACATAAACTGCTTGGAGATGATAGCAGTCGACAAAGCGCAATGGCGTTTTTGTCCCCAGGTAACGTACTCGGTTACTAACGTAACCTCGGTTCTCTCTAGAGAGGGAACGAGTACTGCGTAATAGCTTTACGCTAGGGGAAAATCTCTTTTCCGCGAGATATTGAAGCAAACAAATTATCCTTAATTTTTTATTAATGTAAAACGCTTTGCAGCAGCAAGCAGACATAGGCGAAACAGCTCGCGCGCCTATTGGTTGCTCTGCAGCAAATGCAGCAGCCTATCGAGAGAGACTCTGCGTGACGTAATGACCAATGGGGGCAATTCGCGCCCATATCGTCACGTCCCGCCAGAAGGGGCGTGGTCTCACCCTATAAATATGCTCGTTAGGCTGATACAAGCTGGTTTTTATCACTGAAGCGAACCAGAGCGTATTCCAAGCACGGCAAGATACGCAGTACTCGTTCCCTCTCTAGAGAGAACCGAGGTTACGTTAGTAACCGAGTACGTTCTCTTACGAGAGTATCTCTCGTACTGCGTAATAGCTTTACGCTAGGGGAACACAATGCAACACGCCGTGCGTACAGGGATCCAACACCAAAGTCCCGGGGGCCGAAGCCCAGGGCTCATGTAGTGCATAATCACCATAAACTCACATAGAGTGGAGGAAGAGAGGCTGGAAGCGTCATTCCCTATAAAAAAGCACCCAGCGGGGCTATTATATGACAATAAAACGCGCAGCCAGGGTGAAAGCTTTCAGCCTGATCTGGGTGGCCATACGTGTGTCAACACTCATGGGGCTGCAGTAAACTCAGCATCTGGGCCGCACAGCGGGGCAGATAGCACTGAATTTTAGACCGCCAAAAGCTTAGCTTGTAAGGCGGGTACCTCCAGGTTATAGTATTTTATAAATGTAGACGGCGAGGCCCAGCCCGCGGCCGTACAGATATCTTGCAGGGAAACCCCGCTCGACCACGCCCACGAAGAGGCCACGCCTCTCGTGGAGTGCGCCCTGACACCCAAGGGGCACTGTAGGCCCTTCGCAGAGTAAGCGAGCGCAATGGCATCCACTATCCATCTGGATAGGCTCTGTTTTGAGGCGGCGAGTCCCTTGGAACGCCCGCCAAACAAAACAAAAAGCTGCTCCGTCTGTCTGAAAACAGACGAGCGTGACACATAAGCCCTCAATGCCCTGACGGGGCAAAGGAGACTCGCATCCTCCTCCTCACTGAGAACCGGAAGGGCGGACAGGGAAATTACCTGGGCCCTGAACGGTGTATTGAGGGATTTCGGGACATACCCGTGCTTTGGTTTGAGAATGACCTTCGAGTCATTAGGCCCAAACTCCATACACGACGCGCTTACTGAAAGCGCCTGTAAGTCCCCTATGCGCTTGACTGAAGCGAGAGCCATGAGAAACACTGTTTTGAACGACAGGTGTTTCATGTCCACCAGCTGGATTGGCTCGAACGGGGCGCCTTTCATGGCCTCCAGGACCGTGGAAAGGTCCCACGTCGGGACTGAAGGGGGCCTGGGAGGGTTCAGCCTCCAAGCTCCCCTAAGGAAACGCACGACTAAGTCGTTTTTCCCCAGCGACTGGCCAGACACCGGTTTTGCAAACGTTGCTATGGCCGCCACATATACTTTGAGCGTGGATGGGGTCCTGCCCTTATCCAGTAGCTCTTGAAGGAAGGAAAGCACTTCCGAAACCCCGCATTCCACAGGTGAAAAGCTCTGGGCTTGACACCATGCAGAGAAAACAGACCATTTTGAGGAGTAGAGCCGCCTGGTAGACGGAGCTCTAGCCTGCGCGATCGTGTTTAACACTCCTTCTGGGAGGCTAGCGGGTACCCGTTGATGGCCCATGCGTGCAGGGACCACAACTCCGGGCGAGGGTGCCAAATCGAGCCCTCCGCCTGAGAGAGGAGGTCTCTCCTCAATGGTACAGGCCATGGGGCAGTGCTGGTCAGCTGCATCAGGGCAGGGAACCACGTCTGGTTTGTCCAGAGCGGAGCTACGAGCAGCACTGGGCATCCGTTCTCCCTGATTCGTTCCAACACCTGAGGCAGGAGCGAGACAGGAGGAAAAGCATATAGGGGGCAGCGGGGCCAAACATGAGCCAGCGCGTCCTTGCTTTTCGAGAAAAACTCCGGGCAATGAGCGTTTTCGTGGGACGCGAATAGGTCCACCTGTGCTCTGCCGAACGTTTTCCACAGCAGCTGGACCGTCTGCGGGTGCAGCGACCATTCCCCCTGCTGGAACATTGTTCCTGGACAGTCTGTCTGGTCCCACATTCAGGTGACCAGGCACGTGCGCTGCTCTCAGTGAGAGCAGGTTGTGCTGAGCCCAGACCAGGAGGCGTTCCGTCAGCCTGTGAAGGTTTCGTGACCTGACGCCGCCCTGGCGATTTATGTATGCCACCACTGACATGTTGTCCGACCGGACCAAGACGTGGTGGCCTGTTCTCTTACGAGAGTATCTCTCGTACTGCGTAATAGCTTACGCTAGGGGAAAAACTCTTTTCCGCGAGATATTGAAGCCAAAAATTATCCTTAATTTTTTATTAATGTAAAACGCTTTGCAGCAGCAAGCAGACATAGGCGAAACAGCTCGCGCGCCTATTGGTTGCTCTGCAGCAAATGCAGCAGCCTATCGAGAGAGACTCTGCGTGACGTAATGACCAATGGGGGCAATTCGCGCCCATATCGTCACGTCCCGCCAGAAGGGGCGTGGTCTCACCCTATAAATATGCTCGTTAGGCTGATACAAGCTGATTTTTACCTCTTCAGCGAAGCACACGCATCGCTGGATCCGGAGTGAGAAGCCGCGCCGTCGAAGCAAGCCTTTCAGCGGGACGAGCTCTGGAGTCGCTGGCCTCGCCGCCTTCAACTGCCGTACCTGCTGCGCTTTCCGGCGTTCTATATCCTTTCATACTCTGTGTGTATTTACTCTGTTGAGAGTGTTTGCTCGCTTACTTGACGCGACTCACACTTCTCTCACAAAAAGAGCTGCGTCTTTTTAAAGATGCCTTCCTGTGGCTCGTGCCGCGCCCCGCTCAGCGATGGAGACCGGCACGTCATCTGTGTTTCCTGCCTGGGTGAGGATCACGCGGCTCTCGCGCTCGCTGACGGCGGATGCCCTCATTGCGAGTTTTTGCCCATGGTGACTCTGAGGACTCGCCTGGCATCATTCTCCGAGCCTTCACCGCAGCCCGCCGTGGTGCCGCGCCGCAAGAAGCGCCGCGCCCAGCGCGCTCCCGAGCTTTCTCCAGCCCGCCAAAGCTCGCCGGTTCGCCCGCCAGCTTCGCCGGCTTCGCTCGAGTCGCTCACTGACGGACAACGGCCGCCGCCTGCCGCCGCGTCCATCCACGAGTTTGACGAACCCACCGAGGCGCGTTCTCTTCTGGCATCCGATAGTGAGGATTGGGCGAGCTCCGTGGATCTCCCCTCCGCTAGCGTTTCCCGCCAGACCACTGGTAAGAGAGCCGGCATTGAGACTGAGCTGATGCGTCTGCTCTCTCAGGCCGTGGGAAGCATCGGCCTCGATTGGGAGGCGCCCGCGCAACCGCCGCGCAACAGGCGAGCTCTGTGGACCTCCGCCTTCTGTCCGCGAGTCGTCAAGGAAACGGGCCAGCATCAAGACCGCGAGCCCTAAAAACCGCGGCTAGCTTTCTTTACGTTATAAGAAATCTACCGCGCCCCCCCATGGGCGTGCGTCACCGGCAAATGATAAAAGAGTGTGTTTTAGTCCCCGCCGAGGCCGGACTAATCTCCATTTCTCAAACATTTCTCAGCTCCTAGTTTGAGCGGCTGAAAATGTCATTATTGCAGCAATGAGCCTGTTGTATAACACGCACACCTGCATACAAACGCCGACACACACAAAACTGTGATGACACTCTCTTATCTGCTTGCGCTAGTGTAGTTCTCCCTGTGGCCCAGTGGCAGAACCTGAAGCTTTCACGCGAGAGACCCGTGTTCGATCCCGGCTCTCGCAGCAGATAAAAATTTAGTCTCGCCGCGGCCAGACTTCCACCGAAACTTTTCGCTCGTTCAGTTCCAGAAAATGCGACTGTTCCAGTGTATTTTGCAGTAAACAAGCTGGTACCACGGCCCGCTTGCCTGCACATAAAGGCCGTTTCCATGGCGACCCAGAAAAATCATCTAATCATTGTATTTCTGGTTTTCCGGCCACAGCCGATGGTGTTATAAGTGTAATAAAATGCTCACAGCCCAGTGTTCATTTCTACACACAAACACAGCCCGCCACGGAACAGGGCTCGCACAAATGAAATCGACGCATGTCAATTGTGCATTAAATGTAGTGAATGTGCCCACAACCCAGTGCCCACAAACACTACCACGGTTTCTGTAAACGAAACCAACACAAGTCTTCCTAGCCTCCTAGGAAATCGACGGTGTTTCAGTCTCGCCGTGGCCAGACTTCCACTGAAATTTTCGCTCGTTCAGTTCCAGAAAATGTGACTGTTCCAGTGTATTTTGCAGTAAGCAAGCCAGTACCATGCCCGCTTGCCTGCACACAAATGCTGTTCCCACGGCGACCCAGATAAATCACATAAATGGTGTATTTTCTGGTATTCCGGCCACAGCCGATGGTGTTATGAGTGTATTGAAAATGCCTACAACCCAGGGCTCATTTCTACACACAAACACAGCCCGCAAAAATGCAGGGCTCGCACAAACAATCCGGCCACGGCCGATGGTGTTATGAGTGTTGTAAGAATGCCCACCCAGTGCCCATTCCCACACCCAGACACAGCCCGCCACGGTGCAGGGCTAGCACAAATAAAATCGACTCAGGTCGATTGTGCAAACAATGTAGTAAACGCGCCCATGTCACCATGCCCGCTCACACTACATGCTGCGTGTCCCTTGGTTTCTGTAAAAACGAAACCAACACACATTCAGTCGGCCATGACAGACAATGTTTTCAGTGTAATAAATGTGCCCGCAGCCCCGCGCCCACATTTTCTCACAGACACGCCGATTCCTTCGGGATCTCCCCCGCTCGCTTTTTCTGCACAATCTGCCATAAAAAAGCTGAGCGCGGCCAGGCCGCCCGCTGTGATCAGCGCGCCCCCCGCCCCGAACGCTGTAAACACGGTGTTGTGTTCCCAGTATGCCCGGGCTCTCGAGCTGCCGTTTTGTCGCGGCCGGAGCCCGGATTTCATTCTGCCTCTAGCTATTCACGCAGATGCGTGGTCAAAGCTTCCCGGGGTATCAGAATGGGTGCTGAACACTATAAAGAGAGGCTATTCGCTACAATTCGCTCGACGCCCGCGCCGTTATACGGCGCGTGTCGAAACTACGGTGAAAAACGAAGTGTCTCATCTACTTCGTGCCGAGATAGCGAAACTACTGAGCAAAGGGGCTATAGAACTTTTATCTCAGGCTCAGAGCGAAGGGGGCCTATACAGCAGATATTTTCTGGTACCGAAAAACGATGGGGGTCTCGGACCCATTTTAGATCTACGACAGCTGAACAGAGTGCTTGTGAAACGCCAGTTCAGAATGCTTACGACCAGGAAAATCCTCGCGCAAGTGCGCCACGGGGACTGGTTTATGTCGATAGATCTGAAAGACGCCTATTTCCAAATACAAATAGCGTCCCATCACAGGCGATTCTTGAGATTCGCCTTCGAGGGCCAGGCATATCAATACACAGTCCTGCCGTTCGGCCTGTCCCTAGCACCTCGTACATTTACGAAGTGCATGGACGCGGCGCTCGCACCCCTGAGACTTCAGGGCATGCGAGTCCTGAACTACTTGGACGATTGGCTGATTCTGGCTTGATCACGATCGGAGCTCATAGAACACAGGGCCGCATTACTCGAGCACCTCGAGGAGCTGGGCCTCACAGTCAATTGGGCGAAGAGCTCACTGTCTCCCAGTCAGAAAATTTCCTTTCTGGGAACCGTGTTGGACTCGCTGTCCATGACAGCACGCCTGTCACCAGAGCGCGGGCTAAATATTCAGCGCGGCGCGAAATCCTTCCGCCACGGCGCGATAGTTCCGCTCAAAAGGTTTCAGAAAATGCTGGGGCTGATGGCCTCAGCAGCCTCTGTACTCCAGTTGGGCTTGCTCCGCATGCGCCCACTGCAGATGTGGCTGAAAGCGCGGGTTCCACTCAGGGCATGGACAGCGGGTCTGTTTCGCCTCAGGGTCGACCTTCAGTGTGTTTCAGCTCTGGAACCTTGGAAAATAACCGACTGGTATCAGTCAGGTGTGAGTCTGGGGACCGCTTCGAGTGTGAAGGTGGTGTCTACGGACGCCTCCACCTCGGGGTGGGGAGCGCTGCTCGAGGGCAGACCGCTAGCTGGCCTGTGGTCAGAACGGGAAAAGCTCCTTCACATAAACTGCTTGGAGATGATAGCAGTCGACAAAGCGCTACGGCGTTTTTATGGCAGATTGTGCAGAAAAAGCGAGCGGGGGAGATCCCGTAGGAATCGGCGTGTCTGTGAGAAAATGTGGGCGCGGGGCTGCGGGCACATTTATTACACTGAAAACATTGTCTGTCATGGCCGACTGAATGTGTGTTGGTTTCGTTTTTACAGAAACCAAGGGACACGCAGCATGTAGTGTGAGCGGGCATGGTGACATGGGCGCGTTTACTACATTGTTTGCACAATCGACCTGAGTCGATTTTATTTGTGCTAGCCCTGCACCGTGGCGGGCTGTGTCTGGGTGTGGGAATGGGCACTGGGTGGGCATTCTTACAACACTCATAACACCATCGGCCGTGGCCGGATTGTTTGTGCGAGCCCTGCATTTTTGCGGGCTGTGTTTGTGTGTAGAAATGAGCCCTGGGTTGTAGGCATTTTCAATACACTCATAACACCATCGGCTGTGGCCGGAATACCAGAAAATACACCATTTATGTGATTTATCTGGGTCGCCGTGGGAACAGCATTTGTGTGCAGGCAAGCGGGCATGGTACTGGCTTGCTTACTGCAAAATACACTGGAACAGTCACATTTTCTGGAACTGAACGAGCGAAAATTTCAGTGGAAGTCTGGCCACGGCGAGACTGAAACACCGTCGATTTCCTAGGAGGCTAGGAAGACTTGTGTTGGTTTCGTTTACAGAAACCGTGGTAGTGTTTGTGGGCACTGGGTTGTGGGCACATTCACTACATTTAATGCACAATTGACATGCGTCGATTTCATTTGTGCGAGCCCTGTTCCGTGGCGGGCTGTGTTTGTGTGTAGAAATGAACACTGGGCTGTGAGCATTTTATTACACTTATAACACCATCGGCTGTGGCCGGAAAACCAGAAATACAATGATTAGATGATTTTTCTGGGTCGCCATGGAAACGGCCTTTATGTGCAGGCAAGCGGGCCGTGGTACCAGCTTGTTTACTGCAAAATACACTGGAACAGTCGCATTTTCTGGAACTGAACGAGCGAAAAGTTTCGGTGGAAGTCTGGCCGCGGCGAGACTAAATTTTTATCTGCTGCGAGAGCCGGGATCGAACACGGGTCTCTCGCGTGAAAGCTTCAGGTTCTGCCACTGGGCCACAGGGAGAACTACACTAGCGCAAGCAGATAAGAGAGTGTCATCACAGTTTTGTGTGTGTCGGCGTTTGTATGCAGGTGTGCGTGTTATACAACAGGCTCATTGCTGCAATAATGACATTTTCAGCCGCTCAAACTAGGAGCTGAGAAATGTTTGAGAAATGGAGATTAGTCCGGCCTCGGCGGGGACTAAAACACACTCTTTTATCATTTGCCGGTGACGCACGCCCATGGGGGGGCGCGGTAGATTTCTTATAACGTAAAGAAAGCTAGCCGCGGTTTTTAGGGCTCGCGGTCTTGATGCTGGCCCGTTTCCTTGACGACTCGCGGACAGAAGGCGGAGGTCCACAGAGCTCGCCTGTTGCGCGGCGGTTGCGCGGGCGCCTCCCAATCGAGGCCGATGCTTCCCACGGCCTGAGAGAGCAGACGCATCAGCTCAGTCTCAATGCCGGCTCTCTTACCAGTGGTCTGGCGGGAAACGCTAGCGGAGGGGAGATCCACGGAGCTCGCCCAATCCTCACTATCGGATGCCAGAAGAGAACGCGCCTCGGTGGGTTCGTCAAACTCGTGGATGGACGCGGCGGCAGGCGGCGGCCGTTGTCCGTCAGTGAGCGACTCGAGCGAAGCCGGCGAAGCTGGCGGGCGAACCGGCGAGCTTTGGCGGGCTGGAGAAAGCTCGGGAGCGCGCTGGGCGCGGCGCTTCTTGCGGCGCGGCACCACGGCGGGCTGCGGTGAAGGCTCGGAGAATGATGCCAGGCGAGTCCTCAGAGTCACCATGGGCAAAAACTCGCAATGAGGGCATCCGCCGTCAGCGAGCGCGAGAGCCGCGTGATCCTCACCCAGGCAGGAAACACAGATGACGTGCCGGTCTCCATCGCTGAGCGGGGCGCGGCACGAGCCACAGGAAGGCATCTTTAAAAAGACGCAGCTCTTTTTGTGAGAGAAGTGTGAGTCGCGTCAAGTAAGCGAGCAAACACTCTCAACAGAGTAAATACACACAGAGTATGAAAGGATATAGAACGCCGGAAAGCGCAGCAGGTACGGCAGTTGAAGGCGGCGAGGCCAGCGACTCCAGAGCTCGTCCCGCTGAAAGGCTTGCTTCGACGGCGCGGCTTCTCACTCCGGATCCAGCGATGCGTGTGCTTCGCTGAAGAGGTAAAAATCAGCTTGTATCAGCCTAACGAGCATATTTATAGGGTGAGACCACGCCCCTTCTGGCGGGACGTGACGATATGGGCGCGAATTGCCCCCATTGGTCATTACGTCACGCAGAGTCTCTCTCGATAGGCTGCTGCATTTGCTGCAGGGCAACCAATAGGCGCGCGAGCTGTTTCGCCTATGTCTGCTTGCTGCTGCAAAGCGTTTTACATTAATAAAAAATTAAGGATAATTTTTGGCTTCAATATCTCGCGGAAAAGAGTTTTTCCCCTAGCGTAAGCTATTACGCAGTACGAGAGATACTCTCGTAAGAGAACAGGCCACCACGTCTTGGTCCGGTCGGACAACATGTCAGTGGTGGCATACATAAATCGCCAGGGCGGCGTCAGGTCACGAAACCTTCACAGGCTGACGGAACGCCTCCTGGTCTGGGCTCAGCACAACCTGCTCTCACTGAGAGCAGCGCACGTGCCTGGTCACCTGAATGTGGGACCAGACAGACTGTCCAGGAACAATGTTCCAGCAGGGGGAATGGTCGCTGCACCCGCAGACGGTCCAGCTGCTGTGGAAAACGTTCGGCAGAGCACAGGTGGACCTATTCGCGTCCCACGAAAACGCTCATTGCCCGGAGTTTTTCTCGAAAAGCAAGGACGCGCTGGCTCATGTTTGGCCCCGCTGCCCCCTATATGCTTTTCCTCCTGTCTCGCTCCTGCCTCAGGTGTTGGAACGAATCAGGGAGAACGGATGCCCAGTGCTGCTCGTAGCTCCGCTCTGGACAAACCAGACGTGGTTCCCTGCCCTGATGCAGCTGACCAGCACTGCCCCATGGCCTGTACCATTGAGGAGAGACCTCCTCTCTCAGGCGGAGGGCTCGATTTGGCACCCTCGCCCGGAGTTGTGGTCCCTGCACGCATGGGCCATCAACGGGTACCCGCTAGCCTCCCAGAAGGAGTGTTAAACACGATCGCGCAGGCTAGAGCTCCGTCTACCAGGCGGCTCTACTCCTCGAAATGGTCTGTTTTCTCTGCATGGTGTCAAGCCCAGAGCTTTTCTCCTGTGGAATGCGGGGTTTCGGAAGTGCTTTCCTTCCTTCAAGAGCTACTGGATAAGGGCAGGACCCCATCCACGCTCAAAGTATATGTGGCGGCCATAGCAACGTTTGCAAAACCGGTGTCTGGCCAGTCGCTGGGGAAAAACGACTTAGTCGTGCGTTTCCTTAGGGGAGCTCGGAGGCTGAACCCTCCCAGGCCCCCTTCAGTCCCGACGTGGGACCTTTCCACGGTCCTGGAGGCCATGAAAGGCGCCCCGTTCGAGCCAATCCAGCTGGTGGACATGAAACACCTGTCGTTCAAAACAGTGTTTCTCATGGCTCTCGCTTCAGTCAAGCGCATAGGGGACTTACAGGCGCTTTCAGTAAGCGCGTCGTGTATGGAGTTTGGGCCTAATGACTCGAAGGTCATTCTCAAACCAAAGCACGGGTATGTCCCGAAATCCCTCAATACACCGTTCAGGGCCCAGGTAATTTCCCTGTCCGCCCTTCCGGTTCTCAGTGAGGAGGAGGATGCGAGTCTCCTTTGCCCCGTCAGGGCATTGAGGGCTTATGTGTCACGCTCGTCTGTTTTCAGACAGACGGAGCAGCTTTTTGTTTTGTTTGGCGGGCGTTCCAAGGGACTCGCCGCCTCAAAACAGAGCCTATCCAGATGGATAGTGGATGCCATTGCGCTCGCTTACTCTGCGAAGGGCCTACAGTGCCCCTTGGGTGTCAGGGCGCACTCCACGAGAGGCGTGGCCTCTTCGTGGGCGTGGTCGAGCGGGGTTTCCCTGCAAGATATCTGTACGGCCGCGGGCTGGGCCTCGCCGTCTACATTTATAAAATACTATAACCTGGAGGTACCCGCCTTACAAGCTAAGCTTTTGGCGGTCTAAAATTCAGTGCTATCTGCCCCGCTGTGCGGCCCAGATGCTGAGTTTACTGCAGCCCCATGAGTGTTGACACACGTATGGCCACCCAGATCAGGCTGAAAGCTTTCACCCTGGCTGCGCGTTTTATTGTCATATAATAGCCCCGCTGGGTGCTTTTTTATAGGGAATGACGCTTCCAGCCTCTCTTCCTCCACTCTATGTGAGTTTATGGTGATTATGCACCTCATGAGCCCTGGGCTTCGGCCCCCGGGACTTTGGTGTTGGATCCCTGTACGCACGGCGTGTTGCATTGTGTTCCCCTAGCGTAAAGCTATTACGCAGTACGAGAGATACTCTCGTAAGCAGTGTTAATTTCGTTGACGAAAATAACGACGAAAATGATTCGTCAACGACATTTTTTCACAGACGAAAACGAGACGATAACTAAATAAAACCTAGTTTTGAATGACAAAGACTATGACGAAAATCTATTGACATTTTCGTCAACGAATAAAAACTAGACGAAAATGTTAGATAGTGACGATTTGGGAAGCGATCCGTCAGAACTGATGTCCTGCGTGTGTGGTAGAAGATGCGCACATTTGTACTGTAACGTGATCTACCCCGCGGTCATAAAACGTTAAAAAATGTGAACGTCTGGGAGAATGAGTAACGTTAGAGCAGACATATAGATCTCTGAATAAGAGTGACGATGCAAAAAAGAGCTCTATTCGGTGCGGTTTTCTTTGCGCACACACCTAACCCGAAGCGTGCAGTCATGCACAATACACCTACAGCGCGCGAGTAGGCTACTGAATTGAGCTCCCTTTCGTGTCTGAATGGAGAAATACACAACAGTATGTCTAAATGTCCTTTTTGGAGAGTATTCATGTAAACTATGCTGGTTATGTCTTAAACTGTGAGTGTGTCGGATGTGCATCAGTGCAATTGTATCCGCATGTCATTGGACATGATCCGACGTCTTAAAGTGACAGTGGCAATAAACCTAATGCGGTCCGTGTCCTTAATTTTGATCAAGCAACAAAAGAAAAAGAGAAAAGCATTCACTGTTTGTTAATAGCTTTAATAAGGATTAATTATATTTAATTCATACAAATAAATATGTCTGCTTGAAAGAATAAAGAATGATGTGTAAGTAGTTATAAGGAATGAATATATCATTCATTGTAAAGAAGACTGTGTTGTACTTTAGGAAAAGTGGTTTTATTTCATTTTAAGATCTTTTTTTAAGTAACAGCAGTTAAATCTGTATCTGTATTGCATGTTCAAACTTAAAAATCATTCATATTAATAGGTTAATAGATGTTTTCTCCGGGAGTATATGGGTTTGGAAATTTTAGAGAAATTCTAAATTAACGCATTACAATTGAACTAAACCCATTATATTTTAGTCGACTAAATCTACTGTAGATTTAGTCGACTAAAATGTTATTGTATTTCGTCGACTAAAACTAGACTAAAACTAAAACAATTCAGATGACTAAAATATGACTAAAACTAAATGGCATTTTAGTCAAAAGACTAAGACTAAAACTAAATCAAAATTTGCTGACAAAATTAACCTCGGTTCTCTCTAGAGAGGGAACGAGTACTGCGTATCTTGCCGTGCTTGGAATACGCTCTGGTTCGCTTCAGTGATAAAAACCAGCTTGTATCAGCCTAACGAGCATATTTATAGGGTGAGACCACGCCCCTTCTGGCGGGACGTGACGATATGGGCGCGAATTGCCCCCATTGGTCATTACGTCACGCAGAGTCTCTCTCGATAGGCTGCTGCATTTGCTGCAGAGCAACCAATAGGCGCGCGAGCTGTTTCGCCTATGTCTGCTTGCTGCTGCAAAGCGTTTTACATTAATAAAAAATTAAGGATAATTTTTGGCTTCAATATCTCGCGGAAAAGAGTTTTTCCCCTAGCGTAAAGCTATTACGCAGTACTCGTTCCCTCTCTAGAGAGAATCGAGGTTACGTTAGTAACCGAGTACGTTTTACTGTCTGACTGATAAATGCCAAGAAACAAAGTTATATTGACTTGGATGCTTATTTGAAATGATTAAATGGCTGGAGGAAATTTGTCAGAAAAGAGGTGGTTCAGTTTTTGTATCATTCATGTCACTGATTTCAATAACGTTATCTTCTCAGAAATTATTTGGGCGATAAGAGCCCTTGTGGCTTGATAGAATCAGTTTCACATATCGAAAAATAATGTTGAAGTAATCTTCAATTCGAAAACACAGTTTCAGTCCAAATGGATTTAGAGATTCAAACAGTGCTCTCAGCTCTGATATAGGCTCTAAACCCTGATTAATCTGGCTATATCTTGTCTGAACCACTCGCACTAGCTGACTAAAATTCTAAAGGTGCGGTCACAATTTTGTGGGGAAAATGGTTCATTGTTAATTTACAGTAACGTAATGATGAATGAGTACAGCTCACACAGAAGTCACTTTTAAACCAAGCATCGTTTGACCAACATAAACATGAGTGCAATCTGCATGGGGAACTTTTTTGCCCTCACTCGAAACTCCCAAATGTGTGGTTTCCTATTGAAGGCTGTGTTTACACTGCATGTCTTAATGCACAGATCAGGGTTTTGACCATTTGACCGTTTTTTTTATTTAATTTTTTGTCCAGCCTGTTTACATTCACTTTAGACACGACGGGTATCCGATATCTGTGTTTACATTAATCCCCTCCCAAAATGATTCCGTTGGTGATCGCTTTACTATGCAACATGGCTGACCCTCGGTTTTGAATGGCCGTACTAAAACTATTTTATAATTCACGTCGGGTGGCCATGGTTGTTTACCAGTATGGATAAGTTAAAAGCTGTCATGGATGTTTGCAGCACAAAATCTGACTGAACGGATACAGACTGGAAAATAGTGGTAATTTTCGTTTAGCCTGTTATAAATCGCTGTAAGATTTCTTTTATTTGAAGGAATTAATGAGAGCGAGATAGAGAGAGAATTGCCTGCGTGCGTCTATGTAGTAATGCTTGTTAGTTTGTTTACAAAAACAGCAAAGTTATTACCTCATTTGCTGAGGAATAGCCTATGATGTAGCTTTCAGTAGCGAAGCTGTTGATTCACGTGGCAGAGGTTGAAAACGTAATGTTTCTGTGTGTGTGCAATTTCTTAACTATAAAGTTTCCACCTTAGTAAAAGAAAAGGCTGTGAGTTTTAGTGCGAGCGCATACAGGCACGTCTGCATCATTAATACGTCATTAAAAAGCTATCTAACGTGTTTCCCTCGCCTTGTGGTGGCTTGGAGTTCCAAGGGGAATCGGATATACGCGTTTACACGCAGGTCAGATGTCCAGATATTGAATATGTATCTGATTTAAAACCACAGTTGGAAGTGGCTCAGAACTGATGTGAAAAAAATTCAGATCGTATGCGGTTTTTGTGTTTTAAGCACGTGCAACAAATTCTGATCTGTATCTGGTGTGATTAAAAAAAATCTGATTTTTTTTTTGTGCCAGAAATGACTGGATTTTGCCTGCAAAATCTACTCATCTTAATAGCCAGACCTATTTTGGCCTTTGTTTTTTTTAATGCCTTACTAAATTGGACAGTGTACATGAGACAGAAAACAACAGGATGGAGAGAGAGGTGAACGGGACTGGCAAAGGACCTCGAGGCGGGACTTGAACTCGGGTCGCCCGAGCGACACTGACTAAAATAAAGTCTGGTCCACATTGCAGCTCATTCTGGCCAAGAACCGCCTACTTAAACATAAGCCGCCTGACTGACATGTATGGTGTCATGGTTTGTTTTGATCTTACATGCTGTTTAGTGGTGGTTCACTGTAGATGCCTCAGAACTTTAAACAATATATCAACCTATTACCTTGTAATCAGCCAATCCGGTAGTAAAAGTGCTTTCCAGTTTTCTATGCAGCAGGTTAGTGGATGGACTGTGAACTAGCTGACTCGTGACTACATAGTGGACATCTCACGGTGGAGATAATGAAGAATACACACACCAAAAGCTTTTCACCGCATCCTCTGCAAATTTGTGCGATCAGAAACTATTGTGGAATTAGAATATCCAAAAGGTCAGGAGAACTGGGGGAGAAACTGGCGGCCAGATATGGATAAAGGGGTGAAAATCAAATCGATCCTGGGGTGCATTACTCACCGTATAACCTTTTACTTCCATTTTACAGAGAGTTTTGCATAAGTTAAGACTCCCATATTCTTCAGGCACCCCAGCAGTGTTTAATTGGCATTCCTAAATAGTTTGGTTAATTGCGTTTTCTCTAATTTCACTCCTGAAGCTGTGATTTAAATTTAAATTGGACATGGTAATCACATCAATTAAAAACGTAGAAACACCATGGTCTAAAAGAAATTGTATCAAGTAAATTTGAAAAAAAAAAATCAAAGAATAAAGGTCTCTTTAGGGTCCATCCAGGCTAACATGTCCACTTCAGAGCCCATCACCAACAGTAATAAAATGCCTCCACAAGATCAACCTTCAACCTCCCTCTATTGTTATGGAAAAAATAGCCAATCATGCCGAGCAAAAGCTGTATTCAGGTCCCCGCAGGTTAGAACACTTATTTTCTCAATGCTGTTTATGAAAATGATTTCAGCCGTGCTCGACGAGGGCAGACAGGGCAGGAAATTAGTGTTGAGACTGAGAGGCTGTAGGATTTGCTGTATTGTAGCGATTAGGTAATGAAGTCAGCCCTCTCTCCCTATAGACTGGCTGTCTGCGTCGTCTGCAGGCCATAACCAGTAGTTATAAGTTATGATAAAATAAGCCTCACTTAATGGATGGCTGATTGTGTAATGTGGCACAGTGGTCTGTAATTTTCCATGATTGTGTCGTGCAAAAATCCTGTACCCCTTGGACTCCAACATATAATCCAGCACAAAAATGCATTCATATTTAAACAACACTTTAAAGGGTTAGTTCACCCCAAAATGTTCGTTCAAAAAAGTATTCTCGTCGCTTAATAACATTTAAGGTTGAAACACTGTAGTCACATGGACTATTTTAACGATGTTTTTACTAGCTTTTTGGACCTTGAAAGTGATAATTGCACTGTCTATGAAGGGGACAGAAAGCTCTCGGATTTCATCAAAAATATATTGAAGTAACATACCAAAACTACCAAAGAACATTTTGTGCGTTTTTTAATTGATCTGGATTAATGTTGATTTAAAAATGAAATCTTATTCATTGTTAGTTCTTGCTAGCTACTACATGAACTAATGTTAAAGCGTTAGTTCACCCCAAAATGAAAATGCTGTCAGTAATTACTCACCCTCATGTTGTTCCAACCCCGTAAGACTTTCGTTCATCTTCGGAACACAAATTAAGATATTGTTTATTAAATCTGAGAGCTGGATCACTCCTCCATAGGCTTCTTCAGGGATTGAAACTGGCCGGCCCAGAAAAGTTAAAGACATCGTTAAAATAGTCCAAGTGACTACAGTGGCTCAATCTTAAGTTTATCAAGCGACGAAAATACTTTTTGTGCGCAAAAAACAAACAAAAATAACAACTTTATTCAACTATTAATTTCCTTCTCTGTGGGCCTCGAGATTTCACGTAGTGAAACTGCGCAACGCTTCTAGGTTGTACGTCACGCATCACACACATGACCAGCGTCGGCCAAGAGTGAGCCTACGTGTGATGTACAACACAGAACCGTTGCGCAGTTTCACTACATGAAATCTCGTGGCCCACAGAGAAGGAAATGAATAGTCGAATAAAGCTGTTATTTTTGTTTGTTTTTTTGCGCACAAAAAGTATTCTCGTCCGAGACTCGTCACTTGATAAACTTAAGATTGAGCCACTGTAGTCACTTGGACTATTTTAACAATGTCTTTAATTTTTATGGGCCGGCCAGTTTCGATCCCTTAAGAAGCCTATGGAGGAGTGATCCAGCTCTCAGATTTCATCAAAAATATCTTAATTTGTGTTCCGAAGATGATCGAAAGTCTTACGGGTTTGGAACAACATGAGGGTGAGTAATTACTGACAGCATTTTCATTTTGGGGTGAACTAACCCTTTAACTTATTAAACCTTTATTGTAGTGTTAAGTGTGAAGTACAATACACTTTTTGAGAATTTAACATCATTGGATTTCAAGAGAAAATATTGGGTGAATATTTGTGTTGATATTTGTGTGGATTCCCATTAAAAAGACTAGATTTTGCCTGTGAAAATTCACTGAACAGTGCTAAATGTGACCACACCTTAATGGATGAAACCTGGGTTGTGAAAACCATTTTATGTTGACTGTGAAATTGTAGGATTTCTTGCAAGGCAGCGAATAGAATTCCCCCAAAAAGTTCCTTCAGCTAATTAAATCATTTTGGGGTGCAGGATCGAAAAGATTTTGTGCAACCTCACCAAAAATACCATATCTCTGGTTGATTTATCATGGTGTTTTAGTTTTGCACATTACATTTTGACCAGTCCCTCTGCTTCTGACTTTTTCATCATTGTCTTACAGAGTATCTTGAGGAATCAACAAGGCTTTGCCCTTAAACATGTTCCTAACACAAACACGCGAGACAATAGACATAGTCCCAATGTGTTTGTTTTGTTACAAGTTGTTTGCCCTTTAGCCAGGGCAGAATCATTTCTGCACACATTGAGCCCGAGGTTGTCATGATCTGATTTTTATTATTTTTTTTGCAACCTCCACATTCTTTCTCTACCTCACATTTGTTTTTCACTCTTTTCCCATGTGTTTACCACCCAGAGGTTCTCAATTGGATTACTGTGTGACAGCATTGCAAACAGAATAGCTGCAGGCGCCGACTTTGAAGGCTGTCAGAGCCTTAAGTAAAGGTTTTTTTGCCCTCTTTCTTTCTCTAAATCCCATTCTACATTTCTTTCTGACGTTCATTCGTACAGTTACATCGCTTTTTTACTTTGCTTTCCTTTAAAACTTATGAAAACCTTCATATACCTCCTACTTTTCTCTCTTTCTATTTTTGGCTAGTCTCATACATTACTTCATCAGTTTCTTTGTATTCATTGTCACAGAACTCTCCAAACAAACTCAATGTACAGTATAGGGCTGGGCGAAATGGCCTAAAAAAAATCCAATTTACGATTTAAACTTACTTAACCTACTTAAAATCAATCTGCAGATGACAAGTTTTAACAAGTTTTAAACAAGTTTTACTTTTATTTTGTTTTGATTTTCCCTTCTGGGATTTGATCTGGATTCCCCCTTTGGGGTTAAAGTGCTATCAGAAACAACAAGCCAAAGACAAGATGGCCTTTCTAAACAGTGAAAATGTAACATAACATAACGTAACATAACATAAAATGGGTGGATTGGGGGGATGTAAAAAAAAAAAAAAAAAAAAACTTGCATCACAATAAGTGTATTGTGATTGTCAAAACATTTGGTAACTAAACAGAATTCTATTTAGTTTAGTGACACAATGTTTACATGGTACAATGACTGGTATGCTACTCTTTTTATTATTGCTTGACATAAATTTCACAAATTCAATTAAATTCTTGTGATTTGATTCTGATCTTGATTCAATATCGATTCCTTTGTATAAATATTAGGTACAGTAAATACGTTAATGTGTTATGTTAATTGTTCGCCAAAAAAACTCACCTAATGCTGTAAAGCACATGTGTCAATTACAAGGCCCGCGGGCCAAACACGGCCCGCCACGACTTTTAATCAGGCCCGCCAACAAATTCTGGTGATCAATTTAATGTGGCCCGTGCGCTGTTTAAATATATATCTGTGAATATTACAACACCGCGTTTCCATTACCCTTCAAATTGCGCAAATTGAAATTGCGAATTGAAAATTTACAATGCGCATTTACAGTCGCATTTACGCATTTACAGTCAGCTGACGACGCGGGGATAATAATAATAATTATCATCATTATTATAACATTTATTAGGCTACATATGTAGAAGATGCTTTTATCCAAAAAAGGAACAAAGCAATTCGTCACATCTCATTCATAATACAGGGCTAAGATTATCACAAATAGGCTAAACAAGATTTTGACCCATATCCAAGTGTGTGTGCGAGTGTGGAGCGTGCACTGGATGGCGCGGGCGCGAACACTTGCATTTTCCTATCAACAGTGGAAACAACTTAAAATACTCTATCATTTCTGGTCATACAGAAAATAATAATACATTATTCGCAACTACTTTGTGTAAGCTCACAATAACAAGAAAACGTTGTGCTTTTGAAAAATAAAATAAAACAATCAGGCGCGCTTCATAGTCTCCGTGAACTAAAGCGCTAGAACTGAAACAAAATAGCCTAAGCTAAAGCTTGAAATGTCCACTTTAAAACGAACAAATTCGAATCGAAAGCTAATACCTTCTGATTATGTAATCCGTATGAAAGGTGCATTTCTCTCCAAAGCCCGTATACATCGGAGATGGAGATGTTTTAGCCGACACTGATTTTTTATTAATAAACAATTAAAATATCTTGTTATTTTTTCAGACACATTTATTATAGCCTATAACTCACCTATAAATCACCTTTCTGTGGGCTGTGGACCTGTGGTTATATGGCTCTTCTCATTCAGCACTGCGGGAAAAATATAATTTCCAGGTTCTAATTTGGCCTTAGAAAACCAGTAAAATCTACATTTTTTTCATATTAATTTGTCAATATTTTAAATGTTTAATAAAGGGGCAAAAAGTCATAAACAAAAATCAGAAAATTCGTCGATATTTATTTTTTTGCGCAGCATTTGGTTTGTAGGTACAGTTCAAATAAAATTTTTGGTATTCGACTTTGCGTTTTAAAAATACAACCATTCATTTTTCGTTTTGCAATTACGGGTTAAATAAGGAAAAACGAATGTACACAAAAGTACACTGACCGTTTGTTTGGACATAATACAAGACAGAGTTCTTTATTAAATTCATAAAAGAAACAATAATTACAGGAATACTGGATTCTAAACCTCAAAGAAATGCCACAATCAAGACCTCGGAGCAGAAATGAGGGAGAAACAGCCAGGAACTCTTAGGCTATATGTGCCGTTCGCAGTATAAAGGTCTGCCATTAATGCTTGGATAACACAGCACGTCTCCTTCCATTAATAATAATAATGTCTAGTGCGGTGGCTGTGATATAGGCTATAAACCTACCAACATCCGTTACCATGATTTTTGGAATGACTTATCGCGAGAGCATGGGCGGCGCTAGGGAGGGGCTAGCAGGTGCTTCAGCACCCCCAAGAAAGACCAAAGCACCCCGATAGCACCCCTCAAAATAATGTCTGGAATCAATTATATTCAAATATATGTTATTTCGAGATATTAAGTCGTTATTTCAATATATTATCTCGGTATTTCGACATAATAACGGCAAATTTTTGTCCCGCCAAAGCCTTTTTTGATCGGTGAGTGATGTAGAATAGAATGACTGCTGCGCTTGACAGGGCGCATCACGAGCAGAGAGAGAGAGAGAGCCCCGGCCGCGCGCACACTCTCACGTCTTCAAACACTTCTCGCGCATATTAATCAAAATCCATTGACACGATAGTAAAAGGTCGGAAGACCGCAGTTTCACGTGGAGCATTTGGAGATTTGTTCTCCTGAATTACCGCGGTGTGTGAATTGTGCTAAAAAAAAACCACGTTGCCTAGCTTATCGTCTCTAAAAAGCGTTCCGCCCATTCAGCTGACCTAAACCACATTTCAATAAACGAAAAAACCTATCCAGTGATATGTTTTCTGTATTGACGCAAATCTTGTACGATGTCCTAAACTGCCGAGATAATCACACAAGCGTGCCGTAGACGTCCACTAATGACACGTCCGATACGCAAACGAATGAAGCCCCGTTCACACTACACGCGACCAAGCGACGCGATACCATTCATTTCAATGGGGAGCTGGCGATTTCCGGCGACACGCGCGACAGCGACCGTTGGCGACCGGATGGGGCGTGTCTGGCGACGCGACAAAGTTGAGATCTGTTTAACTTTATGCAAATGAGGAGCGACTTTCGGGAGCGACAACCAATAGGAGCGGAACGCGTATGATCCTTCTCCACATCATTGGATGTCATTCATAAAGGCAACCAGTAGTGGGAACTCCCACTTGCGACCTCATCGCCAGCCACTGGCGACATGCAGTGACAAAGTCGCTTGTAGTGTGAACGGGGCTTGACTCATTTTAACCATTCAGTTAAAACAACTGACATGTCCAACACGTGTATAAAAAATCGGTAACACTAAGATTAGTTAACATTTACTATTAATTAACTGCACTTCAGCATTGTTAATGTTAATTGTTTCAATATTTAGAGAGTCAGGCCCACTATATGTGTGTTGTGGCCATTAAATAAGCGCATTTAATTTCATTTTTGTTAAAATATTATAAAGCAATAATAATAATAAAAAAACAATTTATTTCCTTGTAGCGAGAGTGTCAGGCAACGCGTTATACTCGCACTATGAGCCGCGACTGACTGGATGAGCGTCGAGCGAGCGTCTGTAGCTGCCAGTCGGATCACGACCATTTGACTGGTTATATTGGGATAACAGTCCTCAAAACAGCAATCATACTAAAGAACATAATCATATCAACAGATGCATAATAAATGAGCTAGAAAGGGAGGAACACAAAACACAAAAACTGTCAAAAATCAATGGTTTCTGAAACTTGCCAAAGGCAGACTGCCAGACAACTAGCCAGCCACTGGCAGGTCACGTGACATGCCAGGCTCAGACTGGCAGCTGCCAGCCAGCCACTGCCAGCCAGCTGAAGATTGAACCCCCAATCAAAATAAGCCAAATAATAACATTTCCAGATGTCATTTGTTATCAATACATTCATCTATAATTATCTACCATTTGTTGAATATTTTGCTTTATCAAACAGTTTTATGAAATTTTTTTTTTAAAGTACTGTTTGTTTTAAAGTACTGTTTTTTGCTACTGTTTTAAATTACTGTTATGCAGTTATGCTGGTCAGAGACTTTGCTCCTGACACATGTTTTGTGAAATATGTAAAAATGTGTTATTACTCAAAATTAAAAAATAAAACCTTATGATAATGTAGTTTAAAGAATTGAGATGTTTTTTTTATACAGTTAGCCTACTAATACACTTATATTTCAATAAATGAAAAATCCTCTAAAAATATATATCCGGCCCCTGATTTTATTCACAACCCTCAGCATGGCCCTTACTGAGTTTGAATTTGACACCCCTGCTGTAAAGATACAGAGCCCTGTCAGCTGGTATTATTATTAAAGGTTAAAAATAACATCTCAAATTAAATATAATGCGTTTTTTATAATAACAACGTTTTAATATTTTAATGATATAGGTAAAAAATATAATAAATATGTAATATAGTTATCATATTTAGCAAAATACTCCCCATTAAATGGCTTTCCTGAGGTAAATGGAACGTTACGTGACATATTGTTCTCCAGCTGTTTTATGGACCTCTTTCCGCGGTTGAAAAACACTGAACGATATATTTTTATTACATTTCGGTAAGTTGAAATGTATCTTTCAAATTACCTATTGATCATTCTTGTTTATTTACTATTAACTAGTAGTATAGAGTACCAGATGATCGGTTCATGTGCCGCTTGAACTGAGATCTGTCACGTCACATTTACAAGCGCCAAAACATTGTTTATTGTTTGCATTTCGTAATTAAATTGACAGAATCTGAGAATTTATTTCATATCAATAGTAACCTTCTCTGTCTTGTCTGTCGGTGTCAGTGTCCTCTTTGCTTCGCGATTTTTCTCTGCGTGAGAAATTGGATGTGTGGCGTGAGAGCGTGTAAAAAGTGAAAATTGCGTGAGTCTCATGGTGAATTTGTGAGTTGGCAGCCCTGCGGATTCAGTTTGTAAATGTTTTTGGCAGGTGTGCTTGTGCTGCCGCGGTCTTGTTCATTTGCCATTTTGTTTGTGTATCTCTATGGCAAACGAGAGCCCGTTCTGAACTACGGGAGCCAAGAGGGGAGCATCGGCGGATGTTAAAGAGAAAACCAATTTTCATTCAAACAAATCGACGTAATCTACACATTCAATTAATCGATAAAATCGATTTATCGCCCAGCCCTAGTAGGTCTGAGTAGTATTATGGGTTTTACTAGAGAAGAGCCAATTACAGAGTTGATTGACTGGTCGTGTGTCCAGGCATGGTCCTGTACTGCTCATTACTTCCAGTCGCTCTCATTTGGTCTCTTGTTTTTCTTCTTTTACTCCTAGAAACTTTCCAGAGTAGTATTGTGTCTTGCCCAAGCAGTTTATCAGTAGGCCCCTTTTCGTTGCCAGTGTAAACTTGCATCATACTTCTTCGAAACGGCATCAACAGTTTTGAATTGTGTACAAAACATCACGTCGTCAGGTTTGAGGAGATTCCCCATCATTTTTTTTTTTTCTTGGGGTATGATTGAGGCTGGAAAAGCAGCACAGATTTCTATTCAGATGTGAGTAATCTGACTGTCAGGAGCGAGTCCGAAGGCAGAGCTTGAGTTCGCTTGAAACTCGATAAGACGAAATCCTTGAGTGAGATTGTGAAAAAGGACAAACACAATAGAGATATAAATGTAGCAGGGTTTTTTTTTGCCAGTGGGAGATGTGACTCAACATTCATATTCATGTAAATACACATGTAAGGGAATTGCTCATTGTTCTAGAAATCAAACAAAAGGGTTTGAATCAGTGTTTGTCATGATGAGCGACTCTTAAGGCGTCTTCAGTTTCGCAGTCATTTTCTCAGGCTCTCGAGCAATGAGCCGTCCTATAGTTGTTTATCGAGTCACTCCATCTAGATTTCGAAAAAAAGGGGGGGGGGGGGTGAGAGCGAGAGAGAAGATTTAAATGTTTTTAATGTGCGAACAGCAGGTATGTTTTATTCATGGGGTAGCATATAATACGGTCTGCCACACACAGTCTTTCCCAGACATTATGTGAGATTTATAAACAATCTTTAACTTTTGACCATTGAAAGCTCTAAATTTCAGTATTGAATTGCAACCCTCAGGCTTAGTTTTGCTTTAATATATATTGGTAAAAAATTGATAGATATCAAACGAAACAGTTATACATTTGTATTTTGGCACGAGAGAGAGTTGCGTTAGTCATCCATATCCTCTGCTTGAGATCAAGACTGTTACATAAGCTCATTTCTAAAATCTAGTGAGCGGCCTTGCTATCTAGTGCATACAGATGGAGGAACCTTGTGAGTGATTGTTTTGAATTGCCTCATTAAGGCCGCAACTTTGCGTTAAACACAAAGAGCATAGAAATGTTAACATGTTGCTACGCTAACAGTGCAGTTTTGTTGAAAGCATAAAACTGCATAACAAGCATACACTGGGTAAAATAGTCCTCAGCTGGCTGTCATAATGTTGTAATCAACGTTTTAAATGAATAACGTAGAAGATATTAATTATTCAAGAACACTTGTGTTGTTACAACGTTTTAGGACACTGGGTTAGCATACTG
Organism: Rhinichthys klamathensis goyatoka; assembly: GCF_029890125.1. NCBI lineage: Eukaryota > Metazoa > Chordata > Actinopteri > Cypriniformes > Leuciscidae > Rhinichthys > Rhinichthys klamathensis. The sequence goes on along the minus strand of NW_026606843.1, from coordinate 89,742 downwards.
AATCTAAAGCTACAAGCAACAACTGAATAAATCCAAGACGTCTGGCAGTACTTTCCTAAGAATTGCTGACTGCACTTTCAAGAAAGCTTTTAGTTATATATAAAAAATAAAACTAATATGTAAATTAAGAGCATTGAATGATAATTTGAGCACTGCTCTCAAAATATCATCTAGGTATGTTCCGCCAATCAACGAAAGCCATTCAGGTTTGGAATGACATGAGGATGAGTAAATGAGAACACTTTAAAGTTGTCGATAAGGTTACTGCCTAACTTTTAGGACAGTCCTCATGATGTGGTCTATAGGTTTTAGAACAAAGCAATAGTATGAGGTTTGAAACGTAGCTACAATTAAATGTTAATATAATGCCCGTTAAATCACCTCTCAAAAAAGGAAAATATTTGTCATCCCTAAACCTTTTCTGTTGATGAATCACCCTCCTCGCTCTCACACGCTAGTAATCTCTCCCCTCCTCATGTTTATGGCAGACACGCCACCCCCATATGAAGTCAAATACGCCATATATAATCTCCAAGTCTTCCTTCATAACCTGCTCCCTGCTGTTAGAAAGGCAGTTCGGCCATGATTCCTGCTCTAATCTACGATCTTTCTTATGACTTTCTCCTTCATTCTTCTGCCAGGATTAATTCCTCATATTAGCTTTAATTACATAAATTGCTCTGTATCTTATTAATCTCTTCATTGCAGACGGAGCACAGCTTTGCACACCATTGGTTATAAATAATTGAATGAGATTTTAAACCACCAATTAAGTCAAGCAGCAGGGAGAGAGGAAATCCCTTGGTGGGCGAGCCATTAGTAATAATGTTTGACATTTTCACCACCACAAAATGGAGGCATTGGGCACCATTGTGTAATTGCAACTGTCTGCAGAGGCGTATATTATATATCGACAAAACATAGTAATGAGGTACAGTTTGGACAGATGCGTATGAGGAATGTAAGCAAATAAAACTTTCTGAAACAGTTTGCTGTTTAAAAAAAATGAGGGAAAACTCCAACGTTTAAGGACACCAATTTTCTTTGTGAATGAATAATGTATCGTACATCAATAAATGTTCTTCCTTAAAATACAGGGTGCATAAGTCAGGACATCCTTATGTTAAATTCCCATAGAGGCAGCCAGATTTTTATTTTTAAAGGCCAGTGATTTCATGGATCCAGGATACTATGCATCCTGATAAAGTTCCCTTGGCTTTTGGAATTAAAATAGCCCCACATCATCACATACCCTTCACCATACCTAGAGATTGGCATGGTTTTATTTCAGTTAGCCTAATAGCTGGTTTGATTTGCATTGAGAGATGATCTTATGGATAGTACCCCATGCCCTGTATTTTAAGGAAGAACATTTATTGATTTACGATACATTCATTCACAAAGAAAATTGGTGTCCTTAAAGGTTGAGTTTTCCTCATTTTTTTTAATTAAAGCATTAAGATCAATTTCCAAAAGATGATTTTTTTTTTATTCCTCTTTTTAGTCAACTTTTGCATGGGTGTCTGTGTTCACTTATTCTAGGCACTGTACATAATAAGAATATTACACTTAACATAATAAGAATAACTGAAACATTGTCTTAAGCAAATTCATCATGTCTATTTAGGATTTTTTTTTAAAATCACTTTCCATATATGCAGATAAATATACAATGGAAAGTTTGATAGATTTTTAACACAAATTTGCCATATTCTTTTCTTTGAGTAAAATGCTGGGTTGTTTCAACCCATGTTTGGGTCAAATATGGACAAACCCAACCATTGGGTTTAAAAATGTAATTAAAAAATGTAACCCAACAGTTGGGTTTGTCCATATTTAACCCAAACTTGTGTTAAAACACCCCAGCATTTTACTCAAAGAAAAGAATATGGCAAATTTTTTAAATGCAATTTAAAACTTATTACAGACATAACCATTATGATTATGTATGACTTTTATTCAAATTAGCAATAGCACAAAATAAACACAACTGAACAAAGTTGTAATCATGTAAAATAACACTGCATAGTTCTTTTTATAAATGAAAAATGGATTAATCCTTATTAAAGCTACAAAAGTTATTCAGTCAAGATCAGTGAGTAATTTTCTCTTTCTTTTGTAGCATTTTGATTAACATTGACACAGACCGCAGCAGGTTTATTAGGCTGCTGTCACTACGGGGCTGTTTACACCTGGCCACTTCATGCGTTTTCCGTGATCGGATAGCTATCCGATCGTGAAAAGACCAGGTGTAAATGCCCTCTGAAACGCATTCGAGACGGATTTAAATCCGATCACTCAAACCACTTCAGGAGGTGGTCTGGGCCGCATTCCAGATGAAACTGGACAAGTGTAAATGCATCTGGTTTTTGAAACCACATATGTAAATTTTACTCCTACCAAAAATGCTAAAAACTAAACGTGTGAGAGCGTGTTATATAGGCTATATGTCATTATAGTCAGATATGACGACGCTACTGCAACACGCATTACCGCAGATGAGAAGCTGAGCATCTCTTCATCAATCCAACGTGCAAACTATCGCAAATCAAAGTGAAAGTAAGTCGCAGACGCTTAACACACAATCATCTTCATTAAAAGTAAAGAAAGGAAATGATCTTACCAGGGCTGTTGCCGCTCTCTCTTATCGCCGTCTTTGATTTTGAAATTAGCTGATGATCAATAAAATGCAGCTCAAATCTGTTGCTTTCGGTGACGTGCACTCCATTAAATCTGCATATAGCGCGGGAATTGAAAATCGAATTTATATCCGTTTTGCAAAAACACATTTATGTGACCAGGTGTAAATGGAATCGTTTTGATAAATCAGATAGCTATCCGATCTGAGAAAACGCATGAAGTGGCCAGGTGTAAACAGCCCCTAAGACCTAAATCACAGATCCGATACACTGTCACACATGCGTTTTCTTTCTCAACTGTTTACGTTCACTTAAGACAAAACTGACTGTGTTTACGATGATATTTTGTAATAATTTTGTGCGTATTTGTCCGTTCAAGCGCAAGAAGGCATGAAAGAGAACTCAATTCAGTATTGGCAGCATAGAAAGTAGCGCGTGGGTGCCGAATTTAGTTCCCTTTCACGTCTTCTAGCGGAATCAAAATGCACAATGTCTTGAATGCCTTATCAGATCCACGGTTCTTGGGAATTTGGAACCGGTTCTTGATATCCAACCCTACATGTAACTAAGCTTTAATTAAACAATTTTAAAATACCATGTATTTGTCCATGTTGTCCATTTTTATATTTGAATTGAATAATTTCCTTTTTTTTATTTTTTATTGGCACTCTCTTTTTTATGTGCCATATTTCTGCTGGAAGAAACGGTTCCTCACATGTTTTGTTACTCTATTGTGTATTATAGCATGCTTGGTTTGGCCAAGCATAAACCAGAACTATCCAGTTTAAAAAGCCATTTATAAAGAAAATAATGTAAAATACTACATAGTTCCTCTTTTTTAGTGCTGACTCTTCACATATTCTGTGTGTTATGATATAGACATAGACTAGTACATACAGGGCCGGATTAAGAATTCAGAGGGCCCTGGGCACAATGTCTTGTAGGCCCCCCCTAGGCAGGCCAAATGTAGTTTGTCCAAGGACATTTTAATTTGGCATTAACTGTATTACTGACTTAAAAGGAACTTTGTTGTACATATTACTTCATAAATGATCTGTGTTTCCCATAGGATTTTATAAAACTATGTTGGGTGGAACTCTATCCCTCTAGGGGGGTTCGGGGGCATGCTCCCCCGCAAGAAAATTTTGTACATTTTAAGGTTAAATGCATCAATCTGGTGCACTTTGAGAGCTCACAATTAAGAGCTTCAACCGGCTTTAACCCATGAACTGTGCACATTGAACAAAGAAAAAGCATTGACTTGTACCTGGACATTAAAGAGGGCTCAAACATCTTTTTAGTTATGATATAGAGTCTCAGTCTGCATTACATTATCACTGGTGTTTTAGGATGCCAAACAATTATTATAATAATGATTTATATAATTATTCCTATGACGTAAAATCATATACCTCCTATAAATGTAGCCTAAAAGTATTTTGCATTACATTACACAGTATAGGAAAAGTACAATACTTTTGTCCTAATTTCTTTAATTGCCAGAAATAAACCCTTGAGCTTTCATTTTGGAGAAAACACCAGATCACCATGCTGATCGCGTGAGCAAAGTGCGCACTTCTATTTAAATCACGCAGCACAAACAGAATGCCTAGGCTACTTAAAGTCTTTTGCTGTTTTATAACGGCACGAAGCAATATCACAGTTTCAATTTGACTTCGTTGGCAAAATATAACGCTAAACAGTCGAGACTTTTATGTTAGGCAACCGTAGGCAACTGCTTCTCCATCACTTCAAATTTCAGAGCGTCAAGTCACGCGACGCGAGTCGACATGATAGCTCGCTCTCGCTCACTGCGCAGGAATACAGACGCTGTTTTTGACGCGATTTAACATTATATTTTGATCGAATGGGTTGCAAAAATATGCATATAATTAGGAAAGTGAGGACTGCGTTTATAACTTGATCTAACATAATATTTGACGGTGCGCAGGGCCCCTTAGATGTCATGTGCCCCTGGGCAAGTGACCAGTTGCCCTAATGGTTAATCCGGCCCTGAGTACATAGTGTCTTGCATTTGGCCAGGTAATCTGACACACATTCTCTTTGACCACTTTTTAGGCAGCAATGTCGGAAAAAGTGAGAAAAAAGCTTAACGCACACAATAAATGCATAGATAATTGCAAAAATCGACTCACAACTAGACACTGACTTTATGAGACTGACTTTATACCATAAGGCCTAGAGAGGTTATTTTTAAAAAAACAGAATTGTCTAGTTGCATCAGAATGATTTTGCTAAATTCAGTTTCTAAATGGCACAGAGGAAATGAGCAGGCCCTTGTCCTCCCAGCATGCCTGCCTGTCTGTCACTTCACCTGCGTGTCCTTTTTGAAGCAGGAGGAAACTATTAATTTTCTCTACAGGAAAGTAAGCCACTTATTCACTGACTCATTCAGGTACTAAGAAGCACTGCAAGAAATCCAATATCGGTGTTTTTTTGCCACCGTTTGAATGGGCTTTTTAATGGAACCAATGTACTATTCATGGACGAACAAGTAGGTACGTTTTAAATTTCCAGGAAGGAAATTTCAAGCCTTTTTTTTCTCTCATGTCCTTTTATTGTACCAAGTTGAGCTGTATATTATATGTATCCCTTTAGATTCTTAAGGTAAGTACTTCCAGACGCCTATGTCAAATGAACCTAAATGAACACTTTCCTCAAATCTAAATTTAAAAAACAGTATAATCTTTACAGGTGTCCAAGTAAAAGCAGTTGTATGTGGAATTTCCCTCTATGAGGTTGCCGGGTTGCCTCCTGTTGCGCACCGATCTCTGTCATCTTACCAGATCATAGCAGTTTCGACACAGATATATTCCCCCGCCTCCTTGAGACGAGGCAGCTGAAGTGTCTTTGTTCTGCTCCATTACTCGCGGTTAGGAGCTGCGATTCGTCTCCATCTGCTGCTTCTGTCGCGCCTCACCAACTTCGGTTTCCCCCAGACACGGTCACCGAATATAAAAAAATGAAATTACTGAAAAGTGGCGAAGTGTTTTCATGGTCTCATGTGCAGATTTGCCACTCTCTCAGCGGGGCCTTTTCTCTCTCTAATGAATCATTGTGTTTTGTGAATTTAATTGAATTTTGGCTTGTTACTTCAGTTCGTTCCTTGTGTCTGTAATATGCATATAAGGACAAGTTTATGGAAACAAGTATGTAATCTGTATTAAATGTGCTGTAGCCTTTCAGGAACCTCTGCCAAATTTGGACATGAATTTACAAAACTGTTGAAGCACTGTTGAAGCAATTATAATAATAAGGAAATTAAAAAAAATACTAGAACACATGCCAAATTCTTAGAAACCTACTTTTTGTATTGTCGTTTGTTATGTACAGTGCTCGAGGTGTGTATAATGCACACATTTCGAGAATTATTCGTTTGTAAACTATATTACATTTTTGGGGAGTTGCACCACATGACATGTAACTATTTTAATCAACGGCATAATAAAAGTTAAAATTTACTAAAATTTGAAGACTTATTGACCCTGACATATTGACTAATCGTTTTACTGAGAATTAATAATAATAAAAATGCCAAATTACTCAATATTAAAGTTTAATTTTTTTTCTTGAAAAATATTTTAATAAAAAAAAAAAACATTTCTTCTTGTATCACAACAATGTATTTTAATTCAGAAATTAAACAATTTTCTTCAAGTGGTGAATTGGAATGAATTAATCTTATGTATGATCTGAATTTATAATGCACTTTTAATGTATTTTTGAATTAATGGGTGTCATGCCATTGACATAATAATCTCAGTACCTCAGTATCTTAAAGTATGTCTTAGCAATACTTGATATGAAAAGCTTTCTAAAGTTCATCATAATGTACGGAAGGATTCACCCTGTCTGTTTCTTCCGACAGGGCTTTCTGAAGAGCGAGCGAGTGGCCCGCATGGTCCAGGGCGGAGGCTGTTCTGCCAGTGACTTCCGTGAGATCTTCAAGAAGAACATCGAGCGTCGTGTACGCAGCCTGCCCGAGATCGACGGCTTGAGCAAAGAGACTGTCCTCAGCTCCTGGATCACCAAATACGATGCCATCTATAAAGGAGAAGAGGACCGGCGGCCTCAGGGACGCATGCCCTTCAGCGCTGTGTCCGAGCTCATCCTCAGCAAGGAGCAGCTTTATGAGATGTTTCAGCAGATCCTGGGAGTCAAGAAGTTTGAACATCAGCTGCTCTACAATGCCCTCCAGGTCAGTAGTAGCTGAGTTTTAAGGGTCTGTAATGGGTTTTTTCGAAAGTACTGGATGGTATTATATAGGGCGGTACAATAAATTTAAATAAAAGCAAAACCATGGATCTCTGCATCTGCTCTGAGTTTGCGTCGCTTTAACGTGCCTTTGGGAAGACATGTGCCAACCAACTTTCCAAACATCTAATGCAGTGTTTGTCAACAGAAGAGAAGCTATATGAGCTCCCTGCAGGTTTCTGTCAAAACAAAAGTTTGATGGTTTAACTTTTGAAAATGAAGAAAATAATGGTGCGTCCCATTTGTCCTCAGAAGTGGGAAATTCCTCGGTCCCAGTAAGAACTTTTAACTGGAACGCCCACTCAAGTCGGAGTTGCGATTTGGGAAACTCAGGGAAAGTGCAACAATCCTGACTTAAGAATCTAATATGGCTGTTCAGCGCATAAACCATAGTGAAACCGTTGTAATATATTGTTTATTAGCAGTTCTGTTTGTCTGTCTCACAATAAACTCAGTGGTGCACACAGTACTATCCATCCTCTTGTTCATACAGATAACTCTTATCTGTATGAATAAAAATGATGGAGTATTTAAGTTGTTTCCGCTTTTGTCAGGAAAAAATGCAAGTGATACTTTAGCTCCCACACTCCTCCGACCAACACTTGGATATGCTGCTAATAATAGCGCACATTTATCTAGGCTAACGTTAGTGCGAGCGGCCATATAAAGTTGCTACTTACAGTACGTTTCAAGTGATAAACCATATTTGAGGTTGATGGATGAAAGGCGAACGTTTGGATTTCCTGCCCGACACACTGCAATACCACAAGGACCCGCCGTTGACAATCTGTCATAGACCAAATATGGCAGAGTGCTTTTGAGAGATTTCAAAAGTCTGGGAGTTTGACCATAACAGCTTCATTTCTGTGACTTTTAAAAATGGCTGACGCCACAATTCAAAACATTTGTAAAAAAAAAAAAGAGCAGTCATAATTATCAGTTGTGTTTGATTTTTTTTTTTCACAATCCTTCTTATAAATAAATATCTCAGGAAAAAAATCTGTGAGTTTTCAAAGCAGAGTAACATTCATTTTTCATTGTTCTCTGACATTGTGTCATGTTCTGTAGTGTTAGAAAAATTGCCCAATTTCCCTGAATGTCCTCAAAGGGGATTTTACAAAGGACAGAAATAAATTGTTGGGTCACAGATTCCTTTAGCAGATTTTTTGGACAAAGGATTTTGGTCCCAGTGTTCGCCTTGCAATCGTAAAAGGTCCGCTGGTACCAAAACGTTTAAGTCTTTTTGTGCTTTTGGTGTATAATCAATTTTCTTCCAAAAATGGAAGTGAATTGCATATCATACATTATTGAGTGAAGGTGCAAAATATCCTTAATATTGAATAAAATATTGTGTAGACATTGCATTTACACTGTGGTGGTCACATTTTTTTATGCTGATTTTAGGAAAATATGTGGAATTCTGCAGAACTATAGTACCTTATTTTCTGGAAAATAATCCACACCTGACTATGCCAAGTCACACTTTGTCAAAATTGCATTGTTGAGAGAAAGAAAAACGCACATATTTTGCAACAGTGTATCAGTCACATTTTATCATTACATTCAGAAATGATGTAAAATACCAGTAAATAAAACACTATAAACACGTATTTTAGTTCCCTTCTCTCCACAACAGATCCTTAAATTTAACAGAATTCAGAAAAGGAATTAATAATATACAGTGCATCCGGAAAGTATTCACAGCGCTTCACTGTTTTCACATTTTCTTATGTTACAGCCTTATTCCAAAATGGATTAAATTCATTATTTTCCTCAAAATTCAACAAACAATACCCCATAATGACAACGTGAAAGAAGTTTGTTTGAAATCTTTGCAAATTTATTAAAAATAAAAAACGAAAAAATCACATGTACATAAGTGTTCACAGCCTTTGCCATGACACTTAAATTGAGCTCAGGTGCATCCTGTTTCCACTGATCATCCTTGATGTTTCTACAACTTGATTGGAGTCCACCTGCGGTAAATTCAGTTGATTGGACATGATTTGGAAAGGCACACACCTGTCTATATAAGGTCCCACAGTTAACAGTGCAATGTCAGAGCACAAGCCAAGCCATGAAGTCCAAGGAATTGTCTGAAGACCTCCGAGACAGGATTGTATCGAGGCACAGACAAATTTCTGCAGCATTGAAGGTCCCCATGAGCACAGTGCCCTCCATCATCCGTAAGTGGAAGAAGTTTGGAACCACCAGGACTCTTTCTAGAGCTGGCCGCCCAGCAAAACTGAGCAATCGGGGGAGAAGCGCCTTAGTCAGGGAGGTGACCAAGAACCCGATGGGCACTATGACAGAGCTCCAGCGTTTCTCTGTGGAGAGTGGAGAACCTTCCAGAAGAACAACCATCTCTTCAGCACTCCACCAATCAGGCACCTGAAGGACTCTCATACCATGAGAAACAAAATTCTCTGGTCTGATGAAACAAAGATTGAACTCTTTGGCCTGAATGGAAAGCGTCATGTCTGGGGGAAACCAGGCACCGCTCATCACCTGGCCAATACCATCCCTGAAGCATGGTGGTGACAGCATCATGCTGTGGGGATGTTTTTCAGCGACAGGAACTGGGAGACTAGTCAGGATCGAGGGAAAGATGAATGCAGCAATGTACAGAGACATCCTTGATATGAACCTACTCCAGAGCGCTCTGGACCTCAGACTGGGGCGACGGTTTATCTTCCAACAGGACAACGACCCTAAGCACACAGCCAAGATAACAAAGGAGTGGCTACGGGACAACTCTGAATGTCCTTGAGTGGCCCAGCCAGAGCCTAGACTTGAACCCGATTGAACATCTCTGAAGAGATCTGAAAATGGCTGTGCACCGACGCTCCCCATCCAACCTGATGGAGCTAGAGAGGTTCTGCAAAGAAGAATGGGAGAAACTGCCCAAAAAAAGCTGTGCCAAGCTTGTAGCATCATACTCTTAAGAGGCTGTAATTGGTGCCAAAGGTGCTTCAACAAAGCATTGAGCAAAGGCTGTGAATACTTATACATGTGATTTATTTTTCTTTTTAATAAAGTTGCAAAGATTTCAAACAAACTTCTTTCACGTTGTCATTATGGGGTATTGTTTGTATAATTTTGAGGAAAATAGTGAATTTAATCCATTTTGGAATAAGGCTGTAACATAACAAAGTGAAGCGCTGTGAATCCTTTCCGGATGCACTATGTATAAACACATTTTTTAGTGGCATTCTTTATAAACAAAATTTATTACAAACGGCAAGCTTATACACATTTATTTAAAACAACACTGAAACTATCGGCATGTGGAAAATGGATTTGACTAATAAACTTAGACTCGCGCATCTCTCTCATTAGGTGCAAATCTAAATGTCGCTTTGGAATGTCACAGCATGTTTCAGATAATAAAAAAAAACTTGGCTTACATTCCAGAAAATACAGTACTTGGAGAAATGTTTAAAATTTGATTAGATATATCTCAACTTAAAGGCTTACAAATGACAAACAACCCAGGACAAAAAGCTTTTCTTTCGGAATTGAATGATTTTTGACAATTACATGTCGTGTGGATAGTTTTCCCTATAATCACAGTGTGCAGTTTGGTGCCTTTAATCCTTTGCCCTTTACCTTAATCACCTGAGCACAGGTGGCTTTATCCCATCATCAGCCTCTTTGAAAACATCTCAGAAAGGTCAGGGGTTGATAGGAAATGGTCCAACTGGCTTGCCCTCCTGTTATCTTTCACTAGCCTTTCCCCAGGGGACAGGAGGAGTGAAAGAGATGTGGTGGGTGGTCTTCACTGACGTCTCTTTTCATCGCAATTGCAGTTAGCAGATCAGTGCAATTAGGCTGGTTGAGCCCAGCATTAATTGGCACGTTTGGCATCTAACTGAGATCTTATGTTTGGGTAAAAGCAGGGGACTTCACATTATGCTTAATATATCCTTTTTAAATTATCTTCGAGTTTGTTTGTTATTTACAATAATTTATTTATATGTATTTATTTAAATCTATTTATCTAAATGTATTTTTATTGAATTTATTTTTTATTTAAATATATTTATCTATTTATTTTTGCTGTTTTACTTGCTATTGTTCTACATCTTAAAATACTGTGCTGGGTTCAATACAAGTGATGATGCAAATAATTTCATCCCTTCATTTGTAAAAAAAAAAAAAACAAGCAAAAATCACATTTACGGTAACACTTACAATGGAAGTCTATTTGGCTAGTGTTCTGAAAGGTTTAAAAGCTGAAATATGCAGTGCATGGATGGCATATATTAATTGTTACCTGCAAAAATGTTTTGTTTGAGCTGTGAAACTGTCTTGGTCGTTCTGTTGTAGGTGGATGAACTCCATTGGTTATGCGATATAATTGGACAGACAAGGTTAGTAAGCAATTTTTAAAGCATAATTTTAACACATGTAATGTTGAAGTATTGTGGCAATAATATCAAAACAGTGTGTTTTAACATGAATTCAAGTGCAGTGTCTTGCAGGATAGACTTCCATTGTAAATGCATTATTGTAAACACAATTTTGCTTTCTTTTACAAACTGAGGGAAGAATCGCAATTATTGTATGTAGTAATCGACAGCATGTCACAAATGCTTTTGAGAGGCTTAACTTGTTTTGAACCTTGAGCAAAAAAGGAAAAGTGGGATCTTTTTTTCTTTCGGTTTAAATGGTGCGCCTCTGTGTTCATTTGTTTCGTGCAGGGATCTCTTGCCATTAAGCACAGCATTGCTTTTAAACTGCACATCTACGATCCAGAAGGCAGCATGTAGTTTTCTGAAAGCTTGCACACAGATCTCATGTACATTTTCTGAATCCTCTTTTCGTACTTTATATTGTTAGACTAATGAGGTGAAATTACAGCTTGGTTCCAATCAAATCAAGCTTGAACTACTGGTGCTAATCTCTCTCAGCGCTTATTAAGAATTTAAGCACCTGTGTGTGTGCATTTTATGGATCCGTGTCAGCTAACATTTTAAAGTTCGTTTGCTTGCATGATGTTAGATTCAGCATTAGTTGGTGGCTCAGCATTCGATAAATCACTCATGCGCATGTGTTTAAAGGGCAGAGAAGTGTACATTTATGAGTGGTGTTGTAAAAAATACAAGGAATACTGTAGAGCAAAGCAAACAGAGTGGAAGATAATGACTGGGGCCGATTTAGAGATATGCAGAACAGCGTATTTTCAGATTTAATTAGTCAATCTTAAAGGAGCTCTGTCATCTTCAAAATGCGATGCATTTTTGTAAAAAAAAAAAACTAAAACTAAAAAAAAAACGTTCAAGTATCGTTCAGACCATTTGTCATAACAACCCCATTATAGGAAAAATCAAGGGAATTAGTCTTCTGGGTTTTATATCCCTGCACCACTCCATTGTTACCTAATCTGTTTTGATGTGCTTCAAAGGGAAGCCCCTCTCAGAGTAATCCATTGCCTTAAAAGCACTGCTGCGTAAAAAAGAAATAAAAATCTAGATTAACTCAGCAGTCAATTTCACTAATTGACTTGTCGACCATCCTGACCCATCTGGATTTTTAAACTAGAGGAGTCTTGAAATGAGATGTTGATTGGGTGTTAAATATAAAAAAGGAAGGAGAAATGAGAGGATATGGGGAAAAAAAGGGGGAGGGGAGTCAGTGAGAGCTATTCTTGGATCTTTCCGTCCTCGGCCATTTCCTTCATTGATTATTATCTTACACTCCTGCACATTAACCCACTAGCTTTCTGTTCATTTTGTACCTTTACACTTACTTGCATGCGTGTCCATGTGTGTCCGTTTAAAGTGGGACGAAGTTTTATTTTTCATAAGGCTGAAAATTGGTAATTTATGCATAACATGCCCATTAAAAAACAAAAAAAACAACAAAGATTTTAGGTTCAAAATTATATACATTTATAATTTATAATATATATATATATATATATATATATTATTTTTTTTAATAGGTCATCCTTTTTGTCTTCACTAGATCATTTCAAATGGTCCTGTGGTGTAAGAAATGTACAAATATTCAATGCAGTCTCAATTAAAATGCCGTTTTTATTCTTATATTTAAAATTTTATAGAAAAATGGCAACATGCTGTATTAGATGAAGTATAGCAATATTAAACCATGTGACAAGTCAACTTTTCAAAAGTATTTCATCTACCCATATATCAGTGTTTTATGTTGTCAATCACGATGATGTACCTGCACTTAAATCTACATTCCCTGGATAAATCCTATATATCATTTGCACTGCCAAACACTTATTTAACACATGGTGCATTGTTCATTTTGATTTTCCTGCTCGATCTGTCTTGCTTTAAACGTTTAAGTGTTTTTCTTTGATAGCTGCTCCACCCGGTGTCAGATTATTTTTTACGGAGTGAATGGCGAGGGAAAGAGAAAGAAGGAAACCGAAAGAGACTGGAAGCATGACAATTGAAATGTCAGTAAGTGGAGGGTGTCACACAAAGGAAGAGGAAGGTACATAACAGGACTAGGAGACAGCGGCAGATGAGTGCAGAGAAGTGACAGACTGAGGGGAAAGAGTGATGTGTTCGAGTTGAGGTAAAGGTGGATGAAACAAAGATCAATAACACAAAGTAAACCGATAAAGTGAGATTGATTGGATACTGTAGATACAGACAGAGACTAATGGAAGGTAATGAGAAGTAGAAAACAAAGGACACAAAATAATATTTTTGGATATTATTTTATTAAAAAAAACCTTGACTGCACAAGTTCAAATACAGCAGTAGTAAACTGGGAATGCTGTGAATGCGTACATTTGAGTGAAATCAATTTTCGAAAAGCGAAAAAATGTAGGGCGGGACTTCAATCCATCATGATTTGTCATGAAGACAGAATAATTTGCATGACTTTTTCTAACTTGTGTTTTTTTTTTCAAAATTCGAAAAGACAGATTTCTGCAAACAGAAACCCCGCAAGTATTCAAGAGCTTGTACAGAAAATACTTTTGGGTAATCAAAAGTTGAGATGTATAGGAAAGTGTGCTCAACAAAGGTATGTTATAATTTAAAGTTAAAACATATTTAGAAATTACAAACCTGAGCCTGATACAAACCCAACTTTTTATATGGGAAAAACTCAAAACCAAAGAATGGAATCATGAAGGGATATGACATGATGTGACTATCCATAAATCACTGTTTACATATAGAAAACTTGAGTTACATAATTAATTACTTTTTTAAAGTAACGACTAAATCTTTTTCAAACTAGTAACACAACACTTTAAGCTTAAATAAGAAACATTTCTTATTTACTTTCCCTTCATTAAAGTTCTTTATCCAGAAAATCCAGAGCTTCACGTTTAAATTAGGCACGGAATTAAATGAAAATCTATTTTTAAATGTGACCGATTCATTCATGTATACGTTTAGTTTGAACAGTCTTTGTTATATTTAATCCAAATCTTCCAGGTAAAACGACGGACTTCTCTCTGGTGACGTATGACCAACCTCTCCAATCATTTTCTTTACAACTGACTGCAAGCTCGCATTTATTTTTGAATGCAATGCCCACATATTAAAATCCAATCAACAACTGTTCCAAGTCCCCACACATGTGTCACAAATCAGAAGAAAAGATCTGTCACTACTTCGCAACTACTGTTTGCTTTCACCGCGACTTTAATTCATCTGCAATGCTTACCTGCTAGGGGTGAATTTTAACCTGTAATGTTCTGTAACTAATCTGATTGGAAGACAGAAATGGACAGGAAATCATGGGAAACTAATCTCATAAATCACATCATCTCATGGTCAACCATAGATGACCACATTAAATCAGTCAGCTGATCAATAAATCAAGCACCCTGTGAGGTGTGGAACATCTGGTTGGGCCGTGCCTCAGGTGGACACATTGAGAAATCCAGCTGTGCCCTTCTGATCAGAGAAGCCCGTCGCTGTAGCCTTGCCCCCCCCTGTTCTCTTCTCAGCACCTGTCATCATCTTTCTAATGAACACATTCAGCCTGGCCTTGTCATCTCTCGTTAGCTCGCCGCGACGGGGCCGGAGGACGCGCCCCGCAGCCGAGACACCGGGAAGAGTAATGAATTACCACAGCGATACTCATATCTGTCTGACAGGGTGAGGGCGGACAATCAAAAACAGAGGCGGCGCCTCCCAGTGACATCCCACTGCAGACACTTTCTGGCTTAAAGGAATGTAAATTCTATCAGCATTTACTCACACTCAAGTTGTTTCAAAACATGTAAGAAATTCTTTCTTCTGCTGAACACAAAGGAAGATATTTTGAAGAATGTAATCAGGCAGTTAATGGACATTCTATGGAAGTCAATGGGGTCCATCAACTGTTTGGTTACCAGCATTCTTCAAAATATCTTCAAAATTTTCATTTTTAAGTGAACTATTCCTTTAAGGCTAAAAATTGAGTTTTTTATTTATTTTTTATTTATTTGACTTTTTCATTTATATATTTATTTCTTATTTATGGAAAAAGCAAGGGATTTTTCACATGGTTGACGTTAAAAAAGCCTCTAGAGAATTTGGCCTAATTATAGCTAATTCAATATCTACGTCAATATGAATGTCTGGTGGAAAAATCTGTTAATTATTCATCAAAATTTTGAATGAAGTCTCCTATCTGGAACAATTATTACTTATTGCGAGACATGAAACCATACACTTGTTAGCTGTGGTCAGATAGAGGCATTAACACGTTCGAGAATATTTATGAGGACACAGGGTTAAGGACATACCGGGATCTCCAGTCTTGTTATAAACTGCCTGGATTCTCATGGTTCTTGTATTTACAGCTGAGATCTTCACTTAAGGCTTATGGAGTTACTTGGGACAGACATGGCTCATTGGTTTGAATCCATGAAGGGGAAAACAGCCAAGGTCTCTATTATTTATGATAGTCTTGTCATAGAGAAATGTGGAACTCTTGGTATTCCCCGAATTTGGGACAGAGAGCTTGGAGCGCAGGATCACAGTTTTGATTGGGAAACAATATGGCAAAATGTTTGTCTCATCTAAAAACCCTGCTTACCAGTTCTGCCCTACAAAGGCAAAATACCTTAACTCGTTAGAGTGTGGAACTGAGAAAAATGACTTTAAAGATTTTTAGTTGTGCCACCAAATTAATTATAGGTAGGACACTGGAAATCTGGCAATTAGGTGTTTTAGTAATGAAAATTATCTACATAAAGAAATCTTGAGCTCAAACTTGACTTTTGACCACTATTTTAAAGTTACTGTACTCTGCCTTTGTATTGTCAGCAAAAAGTGAGAAGTCATGCCAAGGCAAAAGACAGTAACTTCCACATTATCAATATTTGGTTGCTGATCACCATTAACAAAATCATTATAGTAACACCTGTATAAAATCTAGTGATCATGGCATTTATTTTGAATGATTTACAATTACATATAGACATCTACACTCACCTAAAAGATTATTAGGAACACCATAATAATACTGTGTTTGACCCCCTTTCGCCTTCAGAACTGCCTTAATTCTACGTGGCATTGATTCAACAAGGTGCTGAAAGCATTCTTTAGCAATGTTGGCCCATATTGATAGGATAGCATCTTCCAGTTGATGGAGATTTGTGGGATGCACATCCAGGGCATGAAGCTCCCGTTCCACCACATCCCAAAGATGCTCTATTGGGTTGAGATCTGGTGACTGTGGGGGCCATTTTAGTACAGTAAACTCATTGTCATGTTCAAGAAACCAATTTGAAATGATTCGAGCTTTGTGACATGGTGCATTATCCTTATCCTCTGAAGTAGCCATCAGAGGATGGGTACATGGTGGCCATAAAGGGATGGACATGGTCAGAGACAATGCTCAGGTAGGTCGTGGCATTTAAACGATGCCCAATTGGCACTAATGGGCCTAAAGTGTCCCAAGAAAACATCCCCCACACCATTACACCACCACCACCAGCCTGCACAGTGGTAACAAGGCATGATGGATCCATGTTCTCATTCTGTTTACGCCAAATTCTGACTCTACCATCTTGCAAATTGTAGCCTCTTTTTCCTATTTGTAGTGGAGATGAGTGGTACCCGGTGGGGTCTTCTGCTGTTGTAGCCCATCCACCTCAAGGTTGTGCGTGTTGTGGCTTCACAAATGCTTTGCTGCATACCTCGGTTGTAACGAGTTGTTATTTCAGTCAAAGTTGCTCTTCTATCAGCTTGAATCAGTCGGCCCATTCTCCTCTGACCTCTAGCATCAACAAGGCATTTTCGCCCACAGGACTGCCGCATACTGGATGTTTTTGCCTTTTCGCACCATTCTTTGTAAACCTTAGAAATGGTTGTGCGTGAAAATCCCAGTAACTGAGCAGATTGTGAAATACTCAGACCGGCCCGTCTGGCATCAACAACCATGCCACGCTCGAAATTGCTTAAATCACCTTTCTTTCCCTTTCTGACATTCAGTTTGGAGTTCAGGAGATTGTCTTGACCAGGACCACACCCCTAAATGCATTGAAGCAACTGCCATGTGATTGGTTGATTAGATAATTGCATTAATGAGAAATTGAACAGGTGTTCCTAATAATCCTTTAGGTGAGTGTACTTATTGCTATCCTGTGCTTTGGTTGCATTCTGGTGGCATTATTAATACATTAGATATGACAAAATATCTCCATAGTGGTAAAGAGTATCTTAGATAAGACTTGATAAACGCACATTCAAAATGATCACTATAAAACAGATTCTCGCGCACATTCAACCCGGGGACTAGATTATAGTATTCTCATGTTTGAAGGTGTCATGCTCCTCGTACTTTCACGAAAAGTACGAAGTACGAACGCAGTGCTTTCCCCCTTGAGACTCAGTGGGGAGTGCGCTCTGGACTACCTAGACAGACGACTAATGCATTTATAGCACAACCTTCTGTGTTCTGCGTCTTTTCAGTAGCGGTGGTTTCAGCTGTCTGCCCTATTATTGTGCTTGTGCACTTCGCTTGTCCCGCAGACGCTGTTATTGTAGGTACAACCCGCTTGTAACAGCTGGTCTGATGTTGTAGGCACCAGCACGGCTCGATCGTTTTCAGGGCGGTGCTGAAGGCGCTGGCGAAGTTTTGGCACTCTGCCAGCTAGATGCATGATTGTTTCAACCAGGTCCGGTACCCGAACTGGGTGAGGGGCTTTAGTTTTTTGTTGTATTCACCTGCTACGGCATGTGTAACATTTTTCTGTCAACTCTGGATATATCCTTCGTGATGGATATCGCACGTTTGTCGATGGAGTGGGTACCATGTTCTGACCGTGTTTTAGCAGGACAAAGCTCTGAGGACATCAGAAGTTACAGGGACTGATGTCAGCTGTACAAAGTGCACAGGCTACATCGTCATTCAATTTTAATGGAGAGTAAAACAAAGGCAGAACACCGTACAATCTGAAAGGTAGCATTATTTGATTGAACACCGGCACTGTAACTTCATATTGACGCGCGGCTAAACAAAGGCAGAGTTCCGTAACTCAATATGAGCGTTCCAAAACTAAGCCAAAGAGCGGTAACTGGTGTTACGGTGTTCTGCCTTGGTTTCTCATGGGCTTTTGGAAGTTACTGTTAAGACAACCCATTATTTTCTCGAAAAAACAACGGAATTGACTCAAGATACTTATCCACATGATAAAGGAGGTCTTGAATGTGCCAAAAATATTAATAACTCATTTTCGACCAAGCATGAAGTTACGGTCTTTTGCCTTTGCATGGCAGAGTTGATAAACTACAATGTAATCCACAGAATATATTATACACCTCTGAAACGTTTTAGAATGAAACTCATTCCCTCCCCCTGTCTGTGACAAATGTAGCACTGGGACAATTGGCAGCTTTTTCCATCTATTCTGGGAATGTCCACCGATCTTCAACTTTAAAGTCTCTGCTGTTCTATCACAATTTTTGGAACTGACAATTGATCCTGAGCTATGTCTTTTCCTTCTTAATGATGTCTCCTCTGTAACCTTAACTTTAAATCAAAAACTGACTTTCTTCTCTGGGTTAACTCTGCCAAGAAAACTATCATTAGTTCTTGGTTTCCTCCTAATTCTTTGTCAAAATAGCAATGGTTGTCCTATTTTGTAGATATTGTTCATTTGGAGCGATCAACTGCCTTAATTAATAGAGCAAAGATTACAACTATTATGCACTGGAACCGAACTCATGACAGCTTGATTTATTAAAACTTAAGTGATCTAAAGGTATAGGATAGGAGAGTATACCAAGATGTAGATCAAGGCAAATGGGACTACAGGTTCTCTTTTTGTTTTTGTTTTATCTGTTTCCTTTTTTATTTTTTTTATATATAGACACCTTAATTATCTTTATTTCAACAGACACTTTCTGCATGTAAATCATCTATGTCTGACATTTATGTATATAGTTCTTTGTTGTATATATTTCTATGTTTGTGTATCTGTTTCTCTTGTGTATACCCGTTTTATATTTGTTATCAGTTATGTCATCCACACTGAATTAAGTCAGTGAAAATTTGTCAGTGTTAATGCTGGTAACTTTGTTCGTAAGAAAAGCACAATAAAGTATTGGTAAAAAAAGAGCTGGGCAACAGTATAGTTACATTTTAATGAAGAAAAAAAAAAAGAAATGAAGATGAAGGAAGGTTTTACGGGTTTGGACCAACATGAGTGTGAGTAATTAATGACAGAAATTTCATTTTTGATTGAAATAACCTTTTAACATGATGCCAGTATTCAATTTTTTTATTATTACGGCTATCGTCTCTACTGGTATATTGAAGTCAAGATTTTTGAATCGATTCATTGAAATAAACGGTTTCACAGAACTTGATTGCTGTTGATCAGTCCTTTTAGCTACTGAAGCTTAAATAAGAGATGCTATTAAAACAGAAAATGAAAGCTAATATTAACAACCAAGTAAAAAGCACAGTTCTTTGATCTTTGATCCAGCACAATCATTAGAAATGTATTGTGAATATTCAATAAAGTGGCCAGAAAGCACAGAAAGACAACCCATACTTTTTCCAGTTTCTTGCGAGAACAAAATCTGTGTGACTGGAGACGGCTGCCTTTTAATTGGTTTGCTAATTTAGATGAGGGGGGTAAAGAAAACTCGGGGAAGATTAGAGCGTGACAGCGGCATGTTCCTCTCCAGGCTGGTGATGTCTTTCATTAGGGCACTCCTAAGGCTTGTTGTCATAGAAATTGTTGCCAAACTAACCAAAATAGAGCAGCTAAAGAAAAGTGAACCAGTTGGTAACACGGCAACAGAAAAGAATCTGGTGTGCATATGTGTATGGCTCTGGGGAGGTGATACGTTCTCCTCAAACGAAGCCATTTTAATGCATTATGAACACAAACCTGCTGTGCTGTGCCGCTGGTATATTTCAGCGGGATGTCCGTGTTTTGGCAGTTTTATTATTCTTTCTTTAGCCACTGTTTGCGTCATTGTGCTGGGAAATGGCTGATGTGGTCATTCTGGCTGTCAAAACCAGCAATTCATGACAGAATGATCTGCTCAGCTGGGGACCTTTCAAACTTTCAAGCTGCCAATCATAATTGATTTCCAAAGCTTACTGTATTAAGGCAAGAAAAACATAAATTGTCAGCATTCGGACATGACCATTATGAATAAAATTACTAATATTATCTTAGCATCTGTTTTAAATAAATTTAAATGATTTGAAGAAAAAATGTAATTACAAAAATGAAAAATTATAAAAGTACAATTATTGTTTGTTGTGACTACTACTACATTATACTACTATACATACTACTATAATTATAAATAGTATAATTCCATCCATCCATCCATTCTCAGCATCTGTTTTTAATGAATTGGATCATATTACATATAAAAATTAAATTGATTACAATTATGTAAATGAAACATCAATTTGCAAAAATTTAATTACAAATAATGTTTGTTGTTGTTAATAATATTAACATTAACATTATTATTAAATTATATTATACTTTTACATTTTAATTATTTAATGCATCATTTTATAAATTTTTTTACTTTTACATTTTTTTTTCAAATTTTACTAATTTGTATTGTTATTTCTGATTTCATAGTAGCTCAATTTGATATTCCTTCACATCAATTAAGAGCAAATCATTAGGAATATTAAATTACATTTAGCAAATCTTTGAGATTGTTAGGATATTAAATGAATCTTGTGGCATTCTGTGGAAGTAACAGATGGGTCATTTCATTGGAACTTTTTGTAATTCACCAAGTGAAGCTGAAGCAGAATCTGATTGGCCCTGATCCTCAGGTCCAACCTTATATTGATTAAATGTCACATTTTTGCAGTGTGCATTCAGACATATACAGTAGCTTACAGTCTAAATAGTGTGCTGAGAGCAAACACCAGAGTTATTAGTCACTAATTAGTTATAAATAAGCTATGAATGTTGTTGGTTATGTGATTTTACACAGGCTTTAATTACCTGTCTGAAATAGATGGCACCGTTAATTTTTAATTGGTGGCCACTATCCACTAATTCCCTTAGAATGTTCTTCTAATTATGCGCTTCCGCATATATTGCTCACTAAATAAATAATATTCTTGAAACCTGACCATGAAATACCTCTGTGGTAAACTCAAACCAATGGGGAAGTGTGCATTTATTGTATTTCCGCTGTAGCCATCAAAGTGAAAATGTTGTTCACAATTCCCAGAAAACTGCAGCCATTATCACATGATTATTTGATCCCACCCTGACCTTGACCTTGACCTCCTGTTGTTGGTGGGGTCATTAGGTATATTATTAGTGGATTTTATTTGTGGTTTTCATTCCTGTGATGCTCTAATTACTTCCTGTACATTTCACAGGTGCACTTTCTTTAACACGCGTTGGCCTCTTACCATCTGCGTAGATGTGGCTAACTACATCATTAAGTCCTCCCACATGTGACCAGACCAGCGCCGGGCTGACAGGAGCCTTCATCTGGTCTGCTTTCTCCCACACGCTCCTTATGTGAGATTTTGAGGCGTTCGTTGATTTGCATATGTTAATAGAATGAGTCGATAATGAACGGTGATGTGATAGGAGCAGTAGATCGGCTCAGCAAAGCATGGCCGACATCACCCGGCCTCATTACAGAGAGTGTCGCACTGCTTCACTCAAACAATGTCCTGATAAAACCAGATCTGGGCATGTTCTTCTGCTGTTTAGAAAATTCCTCCACAATAATGTGAGAGGCAGAAAATTATTACTTCAAGTTATTGCTGCTAAAGGTGGTTCTACAAGCTATTAAATCATGGGGTGTGCTTAGTTTTTCACACATGGCTTTTATATTTTGTCCTAGTTTTTGTTAAATAATGACACATTGTAATATGTCATGTGTTGTTGTTCATCTGAGGTTGTATTTACCTAATTTTAAGACGTGCTAAAGACTAGAAGATTTTCTTATTATGTCCTAATATGTAAAACCATTGAATTCAAAAGGGTGTACTTTATTTTTCACATGACTTTAGGTGGTCGCTAGGGCTTTCTGAGTGGTTTATAGTGTGTGGGTGTTTACTAGGGTGTTCTGAGGGTTACTAGGTGGTTACTAGGGTGTTCTGAGTGGTTTATAGACCCCTTTTGCGTCGACGTCACAATTACGTCACAGCGTTAGCTGGAGGCAAAACAAACGTACAACTGGAGGCGGCTAATACAAACCAGCACAGATTCGACTACATAATAAGGAGCTTAAATTATTATTATTATTATTATTATTATTATTATTATTATTAAATGTCATCTTGTTGGGTGCAAGAATCAATGAAATCAATGTATCTGGAATTTTTATTTCTAGAAAATATTCACATCATTAAAATTGCACCCGTAATGTCACTCTTTTACATTGTCGTCTTCTTTGCACTGGCTCGGCAGAACTGCGGATCGTACCACACAAGTCTTGTACATGACCATTCAGCACATAGTTATAGGCATCTAAAGATTTAAATGCCCTCAGTTTCTCTTTACGCTCGGTTTCTGTATCGGATAGGTGTAGAAGTCAGGCCACTCAACCGGAGGTAGCGTTAACGTTAATCCTGTCAGATCGTCCATCCATTGAGTGAGTGTGTACGGGTCAGCCAATCTGGTTCCGTCCGTTAAAATTTACTTTTGCATATAACAATCGCGGTCCTGGACACTGAGTGACCTTGCACATTAAAATAAAATCGGATTTTCTCCAGTCATTGTTAAAAAAACAAGCTAACAAAACTTGCAAACTAACGTTAGGGAAGCGGCCAGAGGGATCGTTCTGCCTCCATCTAAGCTCTGCCCACAAAAAAGTCACCATGTTTACTAACTGAAAAGGGGTCTATAGTGTGGGTGTTTACTAGGGTGTTCTGGGGGTTACTAGATGGTTAATAGGGTGTTATGGGTGGTTTATAGACTGTGGGTGGTTAATCTAGGGCAGGGGTCGGCAACAGGCGGCCCGCGGGCCAAAACTGGCCCGCCGGCAATAATATCTGGCCCGCGCCGCAGCCTGAAAAGTTCTGAAAGACATTCAAAAGAGTCTGTGGATCGCTAGACACACCTCTAAAATAACCGTCATGAAATGTCTAATATTATATTAAATGCGGCTCTATAGCACGCGTTGTGTTTATCGTGCAATTTATACACGAAAATGTGTTTTTACGTGCATATGATACGCAGTTTTTCGCGTGCATTTGATACGCACTTTATTGCGTGTAATACACACGCATCCCACACCACTAATCCTACCCAACGTATAATACACACGCACCAGACACCACTACTAAACCTACCCATGCGTATCATATGCACGTAAAAACTCTTTTTCGCGTATAAATTGCACGATAGACACAATGCGTGCTATAGAGACGCATTTAGTGTGATCGGGTTGTCGTTGCAGATAAGACACACCGGCTTTGCATTTACAAAACTAGGTAGGATGAACGCATAGTTGTCTTTTTATTATTCTTTGTATAACTATTTTCGCTGTCAACTTCCCTTTTTAGACTCTTTGATAGTGCCATTTTCTCTCACCAGCTTAAATGTTAACACGACGTAATAGCGTAAAAAAGTAGCTATGCAGTTTAGTAGGCTATGCGAGGATGCCAAGGAATAATTCTAAGTTTAAAAGTAGTCTACGTCAAATAATTATTACAATAAGTTAGACTCCATTGTGTAACAAGCAAATTAAAATGATACACATTTATTCACAATATGGAAAGAGGAAATAAAACATAGTTCGTTAAGAGCATGACTCAAAAATGCCATTAATGGGCTTATTCAAGTCCTCTTTTATTTTTTTAGTTATTTTTATCCATTCCGCATCTCCCACATGTGTGTTTTAGCAAGGCAGGATGTGTTGCAAGATGCCGCAATATATCGGGAGACATGTGGGTCAGACATGATTTTGACCACTTCATTAAGTTTTGTTTTGTAGAAAGCCTATCTAAAAATTTAATTTCGTTTTGTATCATTTGTATCTTATTTTTAATCAATGTTTTATCAACCAATTGCTTGTATTTAATAAAAGCAAATATAGCAGACAATATAATCGGACATGGAGGCGCCGGCGAGATTGCATTGCTCGTGAACTGGAGCTCGTCTCATAAATTAACCGAAACTCAGCGTTTAAGCTGCCTCACATACACGAAAATATATAGAAAGCTTAAAAATGTCTAATTTTAAACGAAACAATTCAAAACGAAAAGAAACCGACTACTCTCTGCTTATGTAATCCATATGAAATGTGCATTTCTCTCTATAGGCGCGTTAACTACTGCGGTCACTATTGCAGCCGACACAAGACACTTATAAACAATTAAAATGTCTCCTTGCTATATTTGAAACATTCATAATCATTACTTTTGCCGGTTCCTTGTGACAGCTTATGCGTTATTGGCAGCGTCACCCTCTGGTTACATGAACACGGCGTCACCACCGAATCAGCACCGAAAACATGGGAATTTTTTTAGACAATAATCCCACGACCTATTCGATATTCTATAATTAAATCAACAAATCGAATATTCGAAAATCGTGACTCATCCCTACTGCTTTATTAATGTATCCAGTATAAAACCCGGACACTGCCACACTGACTGTCCTACTACAGTATTTAACACAGAGTAACAGCTCACTAACATTCTAGTTGCATTTTTCTTCAATTAATTTCTTAAATTATCCATTGACTATGTTCTGGCCCGCCATCTAGTGTAAAAAATTTTTTTTGGCCCGATGCCAACCTTACTTGCCGACCCCTGATCTAGGGGGTTTTGAGGGTTACTAGGTGGTTAAGGTTCCAGACAAACAAAGACCCCAGCATGTCGGTATGCTGCAAGGTGGCAGCCCCACCAACCGACCATCCTGCGGAGGGCTAAAAACCCACCCAGGAGAAACTATTTTGTTACGAAATCGATCAGAGAAAGTAGCTGGAGTATGCTGACGACACCATCCTGCTCAGCACGTCCTACAACCAGCTGAGAGATGCTCTGGGCATATACAGCGAAGAGGCTGAGAAGCTTGGCCTTCAGGTGAGCTGGACAAAAACCAAGTTCATGTATGTCGGTGACGGACCTCATCCAACTTCCCTGCGGCTTGGCAATCACATTGTAGAGCCTGTCAAGAGCTTTGTGTATCTGGGATCCTTAGTGACAGACAACGGGGAGCTAAAACCAGAGATTACCCGCAGAAGAGCCCTGGCTGCGTCAGCCCTGCAGTCTCTCTGGAAACCACTCTGGCGGCATCAGACCATCTCACGCAAGACGAAGCTCCGGATTTACAACTCGGCAGTACTCTCCATCCTGCTTTATGGCTCGGAGACTTGGCCCTTAAATAAGACACTGACTGCGAGATTAGATGGCTTTGATAGCAGGGCCCTCAGGACCATCGAGAACATCAGGTGGCCCCAGCGGGTTTCCAATCAAGTGCTTAGAGCCCGCACGTGCCAGCCCAGAGCATCCTGCCTGGCTGCGCAACGTCGCACCCGCTGGCTCGGCCATGTCCTCCGTCTCCCTCCTGACCATCCGACGAGAGCCATTCTCCAGTTTGATCCTAAGGCCGCAGGCTGGAGACGACCACGAGGTAAACCCCGCACCCGATGGCTCGACGTCCTTGCGAGCGACCTCCAACAACATGGAGTTGCTGTGGAGGATGCAGAGCAGCTGGCACAAGACCGTCAGCACTGGAAACAACTGGTTCATCTGGTCGGCTCAACGCACAGGGATGGGACGCCCCCCCACCCATCGCAGGAGCCAAAATGAATGAGGTGGTTAATAGGGTGTTATGGGTGTAATGATCTTGATGACATCATTCTAGAGTTCTGCAACCTTGCTCTGCTTCACAATCGGCAGCCTGATATGTGGTCTCTATCAAACATCGTGCCAGTGCCCAAATCCGGAGACCTCTCGAAGCCGGACAACTACCGAGGTATCAGCCTGACCTGTATCACTGCGAAAATCTACAACCGCATGATTCTAAACGGGGTCCGGCAAGCAATCGACCCTCACCTGAGAGTAAATCAGAATGGATTTCGAGTAGGGCGAACTGCTACAACCCAGATCTTGGGACTCAGGAGATTGATAGAGGAGGTGAGGAAGGACAACCTGACTGCAGTCTTATGTTTCATAGACTTCAAAAAGGCATTTGACTCGATTCATCGAGGCATGATGGTGAAGATCCTGAAGGCATACAGAATTCCTCCGAACCTACTCCGGGCAATAGAGTCCATGTACTCAGGAACAAGGGCCAGGGTGGTGACTCCAGATGGCAACAGCGAGGAGTTTGACATCCTGGCTGGAGTTATGCAAGGGGATACATTAGCCCCCTTCCTCTTTATCATAGTCCTTGATTATGCGCTCAAGAAGGCAATCAGTGGGCGAGAGCAGGAACTTGGCTTCACGTTGACACCAAGGAAGTCAAGTCGGCACCCGGCAGTAGTTTTGACAGACCTTGACTATGCGGATGACATTAGTTTGCTCTCCAATAACATGGAACAAGCTCAGGAACTACTACACAGGGTGGAGCTAGAGTGCACTAAGGTTGGCCTTAGGGTAAATGCAAAGAAAACTGAGGTCATGACCTACAACGTACCACCGGAACATCAACCTCTGATAACAGTAGGAGACACTGTGCTGAAAGAAGTTGAGGACTTTAAGTACCTGGGCACATGGGTCAACTCAACTGAGCAAGATCTAAAAGTGAGGAAGGCACTTGCATGGAGGGCCCTGAACGGCATGAACAGTGTATGGAACTCCAACCTCTCCCGCCAAATCAAACTCAGCTTCTTCTACGCGACAGTAGAGTCTGTTCTCCTCTATGGCAGTGAATGCTGGACCCTGAATCCAACCCTAGAGAAGTCCCTGGACGGGTGCTACACCAGGATGCTGCGTGCAGTGCTTAATATCAGTAAGAGTGTGCATGTAACCAACATAATCCTGTATGAGGGAGTATCAAGAGTGAGCAACAAGATTGCTGTGAGGAGAATGAGACTTGCAGGACATTGCCGAAGGCATCGCGAGCTGCCAGCCAGCAAGCTGGTGCTATGGGAACCAACACATGGCCATCGGTCAAGAGGACGTCCCACGCTAACATACGTAGACATACTCAAGAGGGATACAGGAGCCCAGAGCACCAACGAACTGGCCGGATGCATGGAGAATCGGGATGCCTGGAGGCAACGATGGTAGGCTCGTCTGAGGACGACTTAGAGAGAGTGGTTTACAGAGTGTTGGTGGTTACTCTAGGGTGTTCTGAGGGTACTAGGTGGTTGCTAGGGTGTTCTGGGTGGTTTATAGAGTATGGGTGGTTAATATGGTGTGCTGGGGGTTACTAGGAGGGTACTAGGTTGTTCTAGGGTTACTAGGGTGTTCTTGGTGGTTGCTAGCGTGTTGCATGTGCATTTATAGTGTGATCATTCATACTGGATCTGCAGTGAAAACTGCACTGTTTTAGTTACCTAATACTTTGTTCAAATCACCAAGTATGAGCCCTTGCAAGTGCCACTTAGTTAAAAAAATAAACTTTCTGAGCGAACTAGTATGGTGCAGTAATAGTGCAGCGTGAAATGGGAGCGGAGTTCACCCTTCTGCCGCCGCAGGGAGAAGAGCTTATCAAGTGGAAACAGTGCTATGGTGGGGGTGGTGTGTGTGTGTGTGTGCGCGGTTGCGTGATACAGAGAGATTTCCCACTCATGGAGAGGAAACCCTGCCTTGACAACATGCCAGCAGTGCTGTGTGGGTGTATTTGTGTGCCACTTTGTGTGTGTGTGTGTCTGTGTTTTACACTCCAAAAACGTTTCATTTGAGGGCATGCCAGAGCCGCTCAGTGAACAGATAAAGACATAAAACGTTTTTATGATCTCATATTTCCTCGGTGTGGCCTGTCCAAGTAGCACCGCAGCTTCATGAGGCTCAAAAGAGATTACATGACTAATCATGGTAGTTATTAAGCTCATCTTTCCTGTCTTTTCACCACGATCAGCTTTGATCTATCCAGATCTACCTGTGGGTTATGGGTTTAGTAAACCATGTCAAATAGATAAGCTTTGTCTTCTGTTCCCCGGGCAGCTGGACAACGTGGACGAGCAGGCGGCACAGATCCGCAGAGAGCTGGACGGGCGACTGCAGCTCGCCGAGAAAATAGCCAGAGTAAGAAACCTTTACCTGCTTCTATCTTTACAGTGAAAACACCTACGGATTGCTATAAAAAAATAATAATAATTGTTTGTGATCATCCATATGCGTTTTATTTACTGTAGATATCATCTTGTGAGGTGGCGTTAGTTCATTACAGAGTGCACATCAGTGTTTCCTTTACACAGGAAAAGCCATGATGTCTGATTTGCGGACAAATGATTACGATTTGGTTAATGAGTCCATTAGAAACCAGCCATTTTGAGTCAGACTCAGTGAATCATTCAGAGCCATTATGGAATGAATGAATGAGAATAATTTTATATATATATATATATATATATATATATATATAAATAGGAATAAAAAATAAACGTTTTAAAAAAAACATTTTGAAAAAAATATATTATTAGTTATGCTATTTTGGGGGACTCAGTCAGAGCAATACGGAGCAATACAATTAAATGTAATAAAAAAACAATTAGCAAAAAAATATTAAGTTATGCTATTGTTTAGCATATTGTGGAGTAAGTCAGGATTAAATAATATAAAATAACATAATAAAAATGAATAAATAATAAATTGTTTTGTTTTTAAATTGCAAAAAAAAAAGACTTTTTTTAACGTATTTTGGACTAAGATAGTCATATTGTGGACTCAGTAAGTGTGTCATTCAGAGCCATTATGGAGTAAATGATAAACATTACATAAAAAAGAAGAAGAAATGTTTTTTTTTTTCAAAAATGGTATTGGATAGTATAACCAGTGTTTCCCCAACCCTGCTCCTGGAGGCACACTAATGAGCGTTTGCATACTATCCGTCCTAAATAGTATTCGAAATTAGAATTAGTGCGTCCTAAAGCAAAGTATGTTTTTAACACTTTTTATCCGTGTTTGTAGTTCCAATCGATTCCTCGTCTAACTAGCAATGGGTTGTGGACAATATTAGCCGTCAGGGTGTCCAAGGATCTGCACTTCGGATTCTAACCGGAAAAAGTAGACCATCCGGGTATCTTTAGAACACTCATTTCAACATACTACGATTTGGGATGCATTAATTCTAATTTCAAATGCTATTTAGGATGAATATGTGAATTGGGACACAGTGCAAGACCAGAAATATATGTGTCAGATAAGGGAGACATCCAAAATGTGTAGTGTTGACGTGCCTCCAGGAACAGGGTTGGGAAACACTGGGTTAGGCTATTCTTTGGATTATTGTGGACCAATCAGTCATATTGTGACATTGTGAGTGAATGAATGAATAAATAAACAGTTAGTTAGCATATTGTGCACTCAACTGTACGAGTAACAATGTTCATTCTGTTTTATTCTGCGTCCCATAGGAGAGGAAGTTCCCGAAGTTTATTTCCAAAGACATGGAGATGATGTACGTGGAGGAGCTCAGGTCATCCGTTAACCTGTTGATGGCTAACCTGGAGAGCCAACCTGTGGCCAAAGACTTCAAGCCCAAAATCAAGCCCAAACTCACACCCATGAACAGCTTCCTGGACATCGGCGACGAGAACGACTTGCCCCTCTCCAAATCCGACGTGGTGCTGTCATTTAGTCTGGAGGTAGAGATTGATAAAGATGCCATCAATCATTGCTTTACAGATAACCATGGTGTTTGTGACGGTTTTTATTTACAGTAGCAATACTTGCATGTATCACATTACACAGCTACAAAACGTTAGAATGGTTCCACTAGGGATTTAGGGAATAGATCAATCAGTGGTTTAGTTAAACAGCTAGTTGCCAAAAAGTAGTCTGAATCTAAATAAAGTTGAATTGTCGCTCAGTCTGATCGTGTGTTCTCATGACCTTTGCTCAGATTGTGATCATAGAGGTGCAGGGGCTGAAATCCGTTGCTCCGAACCGAATTGTGTACTGCACCATGGAGGTGGAGGGAGGAGAGAAGCTCCAGACGGATCAAGCCGAAGCCTCCAGACCACAGTGAGTATGGTGTTCACAACGCCTCTACATGATACGGTTTCTATTCACCAAAGAATCCTGAAATAGGTTTCCACAAAGATATTAAGCACCACAACTGTTTTCAACATGATAATAATAATGTTTCTTGAGGAGCAATTCAGCATATCGGAATGATTTCTGAAGGATCATGTGACACTGAAGACTGGAGTAACGATGCTGAAAATTTTCCTTTGCATCACAGGAATAAATCACATTTTACAATATATTCAAAATCTGTAGAAAAAACTGCTATTTTAAATTGTACTGTTAAATGTACTGCTTATAGAATTTTTCACAGTATTGCCATTTTTACTGTACTTTTAGACTGTACTGGAAAGCAAGGTTAGCAAATCCAAAGGTCAATCCTCAAACAGGGTCATGCAAGGGCGAGATAGTCAAAAGTCCAATATCATATCCAGTAATATACCATAAATTAAAAATAAAGGTCAAATACAAGACTTCATGAAGATAGACAGTTTTATTTCTCACAATGTGGCTTTATTTATCATAATTGCAACTTTAAATCTTGTAAATATGACTTTATATCTCACAATGCGAGATGTATTTCTTAATCTCTTATTTTATTTATTAACTTTATCTCACCCTCAACTGCTTTATTCTTTATTCTGAAATTGAAATGGTGAAACCAAACAATAGAGTCAAGCTAGTGTTTTCTGGTAAGGGCTTCCTCTGGTGATTGGGAGTTGCTTTATCAGAAACAGTTGCAAGTCCAAGTGCCAGTTATAACCTTTTTTAGATAAAATGTTCCTACATGTTTTTAAAATAGCGTTTTAAATGTCTCTTTATGTTAACCGCATGTTTTAACTGAAAGCATTTCCTACACAGTCATTCATTATTGAGATGTACACAATGTGCCAATCTCTAACCTTTTTAAGGTCACTGCTCTGTTTTTTCTATAGTACGCTGAATTACAAATCTGCTGGGAACATCACACACTTGCTTTTTATCTTCAAACCTTGAGCATGAAATCCCTCTTATCTCATCAGCTCACCATTAGCGTAGTGACTTGTTTTGACACTGGAAATATGCCAGCTGCGCAGCTCTGAAGACAACCCCGAATGACACTCTTTCTGTATTTTATTAAGGCAATGTAAATATTAGATATCACCATACTTCAACAGTTGTTGAATTACAATTTTGTATTACAAGTGCAAATGCAAATGAGGCGTTATCTAATTAAATATGCACTAATTTGCATACATTTCTAGAACAAAAATCTAAACATTGGATGAAGCCAGGTGCAAAATTGTTATTTCTTTTTTTGTTGTTGATTATATTAGTCAAAGGTTTTTACAGAGGGGATTTTGGATATCTCTTTTTATCACTCCATAAATCTGAAAACACTGCCAACAACAAAAAGTAAATACATTTCAAGTTAAGTTTGGTGTATGTAAGTGCTAGTGGAGATTTCTGGCTCAATGTTTTTGCCTGTAGTGTCTCGCCTTAAGCAAAACAGATTAAAAAAAAAGTAGTTCCTATATCAATTTTGCAACATTTTTTCCTTCAATGCAGAGAAAACTAGAGAAAAAAAGAGTTGGCCTTTGTCTTTATACATCTACAATTGCACTCGCAATGACGAGACACCTAAGACAGAACATTTCAATGTGCAGTTTGAGAATTTTTAGGAAACAAACGAATCCCCATTGAACAGCCCTAGAGATTGCAGACTCCCTAGCCAGTATACTAACTAACTAGTGGCTGAATGAGACACACCCTATTTAGAAATTGGATTGAATGTGATTTTTTTTTAATAACAATGTTTACTTAGGAGCTTGGACTGTTTTTCCAATCAATACAGAGTCAGTCAATACTTCTCCCCCTCATTTTTGGATTTCATCTTATTGGTTTTAGTTTATTAGGTTTCATATTTGTTGTTTGTTGAGTAGTTGTGGAGTTATTGTGTATTTATAGATGCGGTTACTTTAATTTAGTAAGTAAATGGTGTTCTCAGTATTTTAAGGGGACTTTGATTGCTGACTTGAACTGATTGCTACTTTGACCAGGTAAATGCAGGAGTCTTTTTCTCCGAGAGCTCTTGAATCAATCTCACCTCCAGGAGTTCCACTATAGGCACGACATGACAAGGAGGAGGAATTCATCAAGCCTAGATGAGCTTTTCTCGCTCTCTGTGAAAGGCAGGTGGCCTTTAAGAATGTAGCGTTGCTTGGAAATATGACTCAGATCACACTCATTTGGCCAGTTATCCAGCAAGATATTCTAAACGGATGCAAGGAACGCAAAGTCTGGAAGAAATGGACCATCGATGAACAGCTTGAGATTCGATGTTGCTCCTCATTTTGTTAGAAGGAATATGGGTCTTTTTTATGTGGATTTTGCTATGTCGACCAAAACTGTGTATATACGTGTGTATATATATATATATATATATTAGGGGTGGAAATCTTTTGGTATCTTTTCTAATCAATTCTTGAGGTCACAATTCTTCGATTTGATAAATGCAAAGATTTGATTCTTGTTGACTGTATTGTTACTTTTCCTATTTGACTGCGATAAATGGTTTAATAGGTCTTGAAGAAAATCCCACTGAATTAATTGTGGACCTTTTTATTTATTATTATTAAATGCGAAATTTTAGTTTTTCTTCTCATTTTGGTCAACCCAATATTATAAAACAAATGCCATTAATAATTATTTACCGCTTGTCATGACCATTTTCAACCCTTTTTTTGACCCAAACGTTTTTTTGTTCTGCCTTTAAAAAATCTAATAGATGATCTTCACACAGTAGGATTTCATTGTACACATATTGATCTTAGTATTCAAATATCAGGGAAAAGTTGATTCCTCCTGTTAAAAGTTATAACCTCTGTAAAACAGTTTTTAAGCACATTGCAACCTAGAATGATATTGTCAACTTTGTATTGTGCACTTATATAAAGGATTCCAATTGTTTGGGATTTTTTTCCTCCTTAGTTAATATATATATATATATATACACTTACCTAAAGGATTATTAGGAACACCATACTAATACTGTGTTTGACCCCCTTTCGCCTTCAGAACTGCCTTAATTCTACGTGGCATTGATTCAACAAGGTGCTGAAAGCATTCTTTAGAAATGTTGGCCCATTGATAGGATAGCATCTTTCAGTTGATGGAGATTTGTGGGATGCACATCCAGGGCACGAAGCTCTCGTTCCACCACATCCCAAAGATGCTCTATTGGGTTGAGATCTGGTGACTGTGGGGGCCATTTTAGTACAGTGAACTCATTGTCATGTTCAAGAAACCAATTTGAAATGATTCGAGCTTTGTGACATGATGCATTATCCTGCTGGAAGTAGCCATCAGAGGATGGGTACATGGTGGCCATAAAGGGATGGACATGGTCAGAAACAATGCTCAGGAAGGCCGTGGTATAAAAACGATGCCCAATTGGCACTAAGGGGCCTAAAGTGTGCCAAGAAAACATCCCCCACACCATTACACCACCACCACCAGCCTGCACAGTGGTAACAAGGCATGATGGATCCATGTTCTCATTCGGTTTACGCCAAATTCTGACTCTACCATCTGAATGTCTCAACAGAAATCGAGACTCATCAGATGAGGCAACATTTTTCCAGTCTTCAACTGTCCAATTTTGGTAAGCTCTTGCAAATTGTAGCCTCTTTTTCCTATTTGTAGTGGAGATGAGTGGTACCCGGTGGGGTCTTCTGCTGTTGTAGCCCATCCGCCTCAAGGTTGTGCGTGTTGTGGCTTCACAAATGCTTTGCTGCATACCTCGGTTGTAACGAGTGGTTATTTCAGTCAAAGTTGCTCTTCTATCAGCTTGAATCAGTCGGCCCATTCTCCTCTGACCTCTGGCATCAACAAGGCATTTTCGCCCACAGGACTGCCGCATACTGAATGTTTTTCCCTTTTTTACACCATTCTTTGTAAACCCTAGAAATGGTTGTGCTTGACAATTCCAGTAACTGAGCAGATTGTGAAATACTCAGACCGGCCCGTCTGGCACCAACAACCATGCCACGCTCAAAATTGCTTAAATCACCTTTCTTTCCCATTCTGACATTCAGTTTGGAGTTCAGGAGATTGTCTTGACCAGGACCACACCCCTAAATGCATTGAAGCAACTGCCATGTGATTGGTTGATTAGATAATTGCATTAATAAGAAATTGAACAGGTGTTCCTAATAATCCTTTAGGTGAGTGTGTGTATACATATATACATATATATATATATATATATATATATATATATATATATATATATATATAGTTATCAGTTTTATTTCCTCCAGCGGACACTTTTAATCTCATCAAAGTGAATCAGTGGCTTGTGAGATGATTATGGTGTGTTATTGTGCCAACATCTGCCAGAGTCTTGTGGTTAAATCTGCTAATGCTCACATTTGACCTGACAGTGTGATGTTAATTATCACAGAGGATTCAGATCTTGCTGATCTCAAGATTTATGCATGTGCCATTTATGTAAAAAGGGGTCATATCATGAAAAATATACTGAAAACTTCCCCAACATTGTAAAAATCTTTCAAAATCATGTCAAACTAAATTACAATGTTGACTTTATCAGTAAAGGACGAAACTCCTTTAATGTAAGGAAAATTACAAGTGGAAGTTCTATGTTGGAGTTAAATTAGAATTACATTTTAATCTGGCCAATGATGTAATTTCGTGGAAATGTGATTACAGACAATGTGGCAAGGCATTATTTTAAGGCATTAGATGTTTATTCTAGGTCTTTTAGTGGCTTTTTGCACATAATCTACAAATGAAAGTGTAATGAAACTCATTTTCTTCAAGGTGTTTTTACTTGGGGGTTTTTTTATTCCTTGAATGCTGCTTTTCTTTTTTTAAATCGTTTTCCCTTGCAGAACTGAAAGATTAAACTCTCCACTGCAGATCTCTTGAGTTTTAAAGATGATTATTCTCAGTGGCTGGTTTTGTCGACTTGAGCGTGTTGCACACAAATGCGACTAAATTAAGAAAGTCCTTTTAATGTGAATTATGTATTGCATCATTGAACTGCTTTTTTATGAGATGCAAAGAACTGTTGTTTTGTTGCCTTGGCAACAGTTTGCTTATTAAATGGTCCTCTTTTCTTGTTGTGGGGCTTCATACAGCCTCTAGGTGCATGGTGAGAGGTCAATTTTAGACCAGTAACACAAACAGACCTCCCAAAATATCCTTCCACTGAATGAGCTCCCCAAGGCGGTTTTGGGCTCTAGATAATGTCAATAAGAGTGAAGACAAAAGGATCTCCTCTGTCATTGTCATTGGCAAATGCTGAATCCCATTGAGATGGATGGGAAGGCTAATAGATAGCATTGTCCAGATATTGCGCACATCCTTGGTAACATCATAAGGCCTATAGACACCCAGCCGAGGTTCACACAGAGGCTCAGATACCAAGACTGTCTAACTAGACAGTGATTCAGCTCTATGGCTCAGTGTTTGCTATAGACACACAGTCTAGACTAGCTGTGAAAAGTGTGCAAGTGTGCTGAATCATGATTCAGGAGTTAATGCCTAATTTGATTTAAGAGATTCATTCGTTCTGCTCAAGTGTATAGTTTCTTCATCAATATATTCAGATCTCATATGCTATAAGCTCAAGCTCAACCAAGTGGACATACAGTACAGTTTATCTGCATTACAGGCCTTGTTTGAGTTCTTATACTATAGAGAAAACATGCTTGGCTTGCCATATGACATTCAGAATGCTGTCTGTGGGCTTGATTGCTTTAGAAAGCAGAATAACTGAATTAGATGTGGGAGCCAACTCCTACAGTCAGTTTGCCACAAGCAACTGTTGGCCCGCTTGAGAGAGAGAGTCAGTTGGATTATGTTGTTGTGTGTTTACTCAACTATAGATATACAGTATGTCTGTATTTTATGGTGATCTTATCTCAGAAACTCACACATAGACGCACACTCACAAGCTGATATGCAAACATGCCATACTTGAAGACGACTCTGACATGCTCTGCCAACTTCTCTGACAGTCTTGCTTTTAGAGTCAAATTTTGAGTCTTTCTTTTGTAGTCAAGCCATGTTTTAAAGTCTTGGTTTTGTTTTTGTTTTTTGGAGTCAAGTTGTGTTTGTTTTGTGTTTTTTTTTTTTTTTTAGTCTTGCAT
This sequence comes from Rhinichthys klamathensis goyatoka, assembly GCF_029890125.1. NCBI lineage: Eukaryota > Metazoa > Chordata > Actinopteri > Cypriniformes > Leuciscidae > Rhinichthys > Rhinichthys klamathensis. The sequence goes on along the minus strand of NW_026606843.1, from coordinate 53,132 downwards.
TTGGAGTCAAGTCATGTTTTTAGAGTCAAAGCCATGTTTTAAAGTCTTGTTTTTTTGGAGTCAAAATGTTTTTTGTTTTTTTTAGTCATGCTTTGAGAGTCAAGTCTTGTTTTTGAAGTCAGTTTTGGTTTTTAAGTTGCCTTTGAAGTCTCATCATTTTTTAGTCATAATTAGTTTTTAAGCCTTTTAATGTCATGTTTTTGAGTCTAGTTTTGGTGTCAAGTGTTGTTTTGGAGTCCAAATTAGTTTTTTAGTCTCGCTTTAGGGGTCAAGTCAAGTCAAGTCAAGTCAAGTCACATTTATTTATATAGCGCTTTTCACAATACAGATTGCATCAAAGCAGCTTCACAGTGATAACATGAAAGTAGTACAACACAGTTCAATAATATTGTTGAATATTAAATATCCCCAACTAAGCAAGCCAAAAGCAAGGCGACAGTGGCAAGGAACCAAAACTCCATCAGATTGGATGGAGAAAAAAACCTTGGGAGAACCCAGGCTAGTCAGGGGCCAGTTCTCCTCTGGCTAACAATCATAGGGTTTTAAAAAAGCTTTACAGTAAGTGCATATCAGAGAGTACCTGGAAAAAATACATTTAGTTAATCATGTAATATTTAGGGGATAACATATCGCCGGCGTTGAGTCGTCTCTTCGCAGGCGTTGAGTCGTCTCTTCACAGGCGTTGGTCTTCTCATCACAGGCGTTGGTCTTCTCATCACAGGCGTTGGGGCATCCGAAATCCCCGTGAGAGGCAGGATACCAAACTGGAGCCTACGAACGCCATTTTTCTCGGGACAAGCGTCCCGAGATAACAGCAGAAAGGCAGATGGGAAATAATTAGCATAGCTGATGTTCATAATGATTTCCATTACATGGGAGTAGGTGTTAGAAAACCATAATCTCACAACTCTCCGCAACCCAAACTCTCCGCAACCCAACCGCAAAAAAAAGTCATGTTTTTGGGACAAAATTGTTTTTATGTTTTGGCTTTGTAGTCAAGTTATGTTTTTAAACTTTGTTTTTAAAGTCAAGACTTGTTTTAAAGTTCATTTTAAAATGTATTTAAATAGATTTTTTGAAGTCATGTATTTTGAGTCAAAATTTGTTCTCATTGAAGTTAAAGCTGCAGTTAAAAATTATCCAAAATTAATTTTTGAGCAAAAAAACTATCTGCTTGCCTTAGCTCGATTCAAAACGGTAAGCTTGTAATAATGTTTTTAATTCCAGTGGTACATTCCAGCATGTCTGTGCATCTGTACACATAAAGGAGGAGTCTCGGCTAGTAGGCTATATTGTGTGTGACGATGTTGGAGGTGCAGATTTATAGCCTTTTCTCACAGCACTTGATATAATTAAAGGAGAACTCCGGTCAATTTTAACATTGAGCTCATTTTTTTTGTACATTTGGACACAGTAGTCGATTGTCGAGTTCGCGCGCGCGAACTCGACAATCGACTACTGTGGACTTCGAACGAAACCAGGAAGTAAATACAGGTATGTGAGCTGGCTGAATAAACATCATTTTTATTAATATCTTTCACATCTATTGCAGTCAGATTGACCGTGGTCACTCTTAATAACACCACTCACATGGCTGTGCACTTGTAATGACAAATCAAGGATGTTAAGAGGCTAAAAGCAGGTTTAGAACTTGCCCCAATGAAGTCAACAGGGTGTGAATTTTAAAAAGAGGATAACACGCTGTAGGCAACACTGATTTTTGTCGTTTTTGTCTGTACTGACAGCACTCCAAATGTACGAAAAAATGAGCTCAATGTTAAAATTGACCGGAGTTCTCCTTTAAACATCAATTTGATGGCGGATCCAGAATGGTTCAAACGACAATCACCATTGACAACTGGAGACTCACCCCCAAGGGGGTAATCCATCGACCGGAAGTTGAAGCCGGCCGGGTGCCGCCATGTTGTAGCAGAACTTCACTTGCGTTAGCATTTCCATTGACTCCCATTCATTTTGGCGTCACTTTGACAGCGAATAACTTTACATCTGAGGCGTTTAAAGACTCCATTTGTCCATTATTTATTTCTAAAGAAACACGACAATGTATAAAGTGCTCCATTACCTTCTATGTTACATTATGGCCCCGTAGAAACAGTTTTAGTAAAAATAGGCTAACGATTGCGTCATAACCACTCGACTCTCTGTCGCGCTGTACAGAAATTACCGTACAGACAGGAGGAGAAGCTCGCAGCAATCGGGGGGACGTCCCGTCAAGGGAGAAGCCCATAGATAATGAGTCCATAAAAGCAACGGAATACTTACTCCTGCTCACTCACGCCAAATAACTCTTTGCTCAAGTTCCCCGTCTCTGCCAGATTAACGTTGGCAATTTTCACGCACAGCTACTAGAAGATTAACGTCTGTCAGACAGGTTGCTCACGTCATCAAGCTTAGTTTGAGTCGGTTTGAGTCTGCGCGTCAGGAACGGAAGTGCTCAGAAATCGCTAAAAATGGGCTTCAACTGTCTCAACTGAGTTCCAATGAGATGGCTCTGTCCATTTCTTATACTGTCTATGGACTCACCCGGTGTAAAATGCAAAAGACTTTGGAGGGGCTACAGAAAAAAAGAGACTGCAACTGGGCATGCGAAAACAAGGATAAATATCGGAAAGGCGTTAAATGTAATTAAAAAATATACTGAAACTTTAATTTGAACCTTATTATGAATATCATACTTGTTTAACATTGAACAAACAGTGTAAACACTGAGGGGGAAAATGCATAACAAAAGCACTTCCTCACAAAAACAAATAGATACTTTACCATCCCACATACTAATTGAATCAAATAAAGACAGGAAATATTCAGCAGGCACTCCATTGTGGGTCTGGAGAAGTGGTGAATGCAAAATGAAGTCTCCTATTGTGACGGCTGATTTGTTTTCTTCTGCTACAGGTGGGGCACACAAGGAGATTTCACCACCACACACCCCCTGCCCGCGGTCAAAGTCAAACTCTTCACCGAAAGCACTGGAGTCCTGGCTCTGGAGGACAAAGAGCTGGGCAGGGTAAGACAAGTGTGTGTCTGTCTGTCTGTCCGTCCACCACCGAGGTTTACTGCAAACTTCCTCTGCGTTCAATCTCCACAATGTGCTCAATAATTAGCTGATGTTGCGGGAACAGATGTTCCGCACACAGTGTGTGTGAACCGTGATGTGCGTGCACATGTGTCCGTATGTGTGCGAGGGGGAAAGCGAGCTACAGGCGAGGGAAATCTCTAATCATTAGGGCTCACGCTCCCACAGTAACAGATGGAGACTCCCCATTAGAGACTCGCACCAAACAGACTGCACCTCCTCCATCCGTTTTCTCCTGCCGTCTCTCTCCGATAGTAACCCTCTTTTTCTCTCGTCTCCCGTCATCCCCTTCACACCTATTTCTCCAGCTGCCCATCCAGGTGTATCAGTCCTAATCATTTCTCTTTTTTATTCTCTCTTTTACGGTGTTCTGTCTAGGTGGTCCTTCACCCCACCACAAACGGGCCCAAAACGGCAGAGTTTCACAAGATGGTAGTGCCTAAGAACAGCCAAGATGTGGATCTGAAAATCAAACTGGCGGTCCGCATGGACAAGCCCCCCAACATGAAGCATAGCGGGTACGTCAATAATGATGCTCATATTCTGACCTCCAGGATCTGAATATGTTCTTGCTTGTTTATATTATATAAGACAACAATGCACACATTAGAACTATAAAGAAATTCCATTGATAAATTACATTTCTTTAATAATGTAAGGGTCTTTTCTCACATGTGGGGAATAATCTGTATTATTATATAAATATAGAATGAATAAGTCCTTAGGTAAACTTGTAATGATAATATATACTGTATATAATTTCTTTAGCATTTGTTTGAATGTTTTTTTTTTTCTTAGTAAGAAAAAACCCCAAAACCCATTCAGCTCAAAGCAAGTTTACATGAATGAGGTACATTGGGAAAAGTATGATTATAGTGCCATCTTGTGTCTGGTGATTGTAGATTTCATTTATTGAGATTCTTGTGAATCCACTTATGTCACACATTAAGTTTACTTGGACTTCCAGGAGTCTCTCAGGAAATGGTATCTTGTCTGACACACTGACACCCACAAGATTATTCATAAAATCCCCCAAACTAGCTCTATCTACCCCCCTTCACACGGAGATTCCGGAAAATACATATTTGTCCTGGAATGGTTTGATTTTGGTTCATTCACACTGCCAATGATTTTCTGGAATCTGTGCATGCGTTCACACACATCCCGTAAAGATCTGTGACATCGATAAGACATAAAAATTAAATAATGAAAATGAAAATAAATAGCTAAATAAAATGACCTCAATTAATAATGTGGCAACATTAAACATAAGTAAAAAAGAAATTAAAAAAAAAAAAAAAAGTTATTTGCTGGTCAAGAAGTCAGATTTGATCTTTTTAAAAGCATTGAAAATACAAAGAAGAAAAAACATATAACAAATTAAATAATGAACATTTAAATAAATAGCAACATTTTTTAAAAAAAACATTAAGAAATTGGCAACATTAAACATAAGTAAACAAAAAAAGATATCAAATGAATTATTTATTTGTAAATTACTTTTTTCCACACTTTTTTTCCCTACCAAAACAGCATATTTTTAATCGAATGAATTGTAAATGTTAGTTCATTTTATGACAAAAAATCGGATCCTTCTGTCTGTTGGTTTTCACTCATAGTTTCCAAAAGTGAGTATAGCAGCAGAGAAGATGTGCGGGACCAGCTGCTGGGGTCCTTCCCTGAGCGGGACGGGGTCAGGGGTCATATCAGTGCCATCAGCCTGCTAATTACACAGAGGCCCTGCGTGATTCCTCTATAGAGCGGCTCCCGGAGAGCCCTGTCCTAATTGGCAGAAGCCTCTTCAACCTGGAATTACCTCTTTAGCAGATCACACAAGACATTGCAGAGGACGAGGACCATTTACATGCTCAGACAGATCCAGGCCATTCTCACACAGATAGTGCAAACGTTTGTGCTGAGACATGTTGATTTTCAAATTTATATGATTGTGGCATTTTATACAACATTTAATTGCTTACTTTACCCTCTTTTTATTTAGTGTAATATTTTTTATGAATAATGACTTGAATTTCAGCCTGTTCCTCTTCAGAAAAATGTTCGGCCTTATGATACTCATTAAACATACAAAAAAATCAAATTAAACAAAATATAAAATGAATTTATTTATAATTAGCTGGTCAAGAATTTAGAGTTGGTAATTACAAGGGAGGAAAAACTGATTATAAATGAAATAATTAACATTCAAAAAGCATCATTAACATTTGAATAAATATTTGGCAACAAGTAAACCCAAAATTAAAAGAAAACATTACATATTTTTATTTTTCTAGTTAAAAATTCTGATTTGATATTTATAAAAGCAGCAGGATTACAATGGAGGAAAACAACAGATTTCAAATTAAAACTTAAATAAATGAACATTCAAATAAATGGCTACATTTAAACATAAATGAATAAAGAGCATTATAAAATGAATTTATCGTTGTTTTTCTGGTCAAGAATTTAGATTTGGTATTTATAAAAGAGTTGAATGAAATTTAAATTCAAATAAAAAAATGTAATAATGAACATTCAAATAAAATAGCTACATTAAAAACATTAAATACAAATGTGTCTGCATTAAACATAAGTAAACAAAAAAAATGAATATAAAACATTGAATATTAATTAAAATATGAAATGAATAATTTGTTTATAAGTGTTTTGTAAATTACTTTTTACCTACCAAAACAAACCAAAGCAAAGTTTAAATGAAATGAATTGCACATAATAGTTCATTTTATTTCAATTTTCCAGTTAGACAAATATCTGATTTCTTCAACAGGTCTCTTGAGATTTGCAAGACCAAAATCATACCATTTCAGTCTTAGGTTTTGTCCAATTGCCCATATACCCACTCACGTCCACCAAAACAAACACCTGATGACTGTCCCAGAGCATGGGAAGAGAGGGAGCGGGATTTTCAGGTTGAGTACACCCCATTAAAAGAAGCCATCTGTTTATCAGCAGAGCGACTGAAGAATTGGGAGGCATTCAGTTTTGTGGAGTGACCCAGCATGGCCCTGAGAGAGAGAGAGCTGCCAGCTCTAGTCTGATCAGTCTGTCTCTGTCTCACTTACGCTCGCTCCCGCTTTCTTTCTCCCCCATGCTCCTTTTTTTCTTGTACTTCTCTTTGTACCCCTTTAAAACCATCTTTGCCCTCATTCGCTTGAGGGCCAGGCCTCACATTAAAGCCCTTTTTACACATTCACATTTTTTTCTCATAAAATCTTCTTTAACCTTCCCTTTCGGTTACAACCGCACATTGCATTTGTGACTCATTAATTTGTGTCATTGCTTGACATTTGTTATACTACGTATTGCTAAGACAGAAAGTTTAATAAGATTATGTTGTTTTCATTTTATTTACATACTATAAGAATGTTTATTTAGATTTTTAAATAAAACTTTTATATTTGAAGTTTTTATTTTAATTTCAGTTTGGGAAATTTTGACGTGTGCTTCTATTTTTTATTTTATTACATTTTTAGTTATTTTAGTACTCAATCATGTTTATTTCAATTACTTGCCAAATTTTAAAAATTGAGTTTTTCATCTAATAGTTGTTTTTTATTTGCTTTCTGCTTGTAAAATGTTTTGGTAACGCTTCCTTTTACAGTCCTGTTACCCATGTACTTACTATGTACTTATTAACTATAATTACTGGGTAATAACTAGGTACTAACCCTGAACCTACCCCTAACCCATGTACTTACCTTTTAAATAACCAGTACTTTCTAGGTAAGTACACTGTAAGTACTGTACTGTAAAAGGAAGCGCTACCAATGTTTTTAATTTCTATGCAAATTATTCGCAAATCCGTTTTTTTAATGTCTATTATGGCATTAAATTGAATGACAGGTTATTTTTACACCACAGAGAAATCCATTCTGCTTGTGTTTCACAAACAAGGCCCAAATTATTTAATCTGCATTATTGCCGTTCAACCACATGGGGGCACTGCTACCGTTGTAATAACATCTAAGGAAGCTTTCTTATGGTAATGTTTAATCTAGCTTTTTACAGTCATATTGGCATAAATTGTGAGCTTAACAGTTGTATTATGTTTTAAAGCTCAAATCAGTATCTTAACGTGCATTGTGCAATTTATAGTGACAAACCTATTGACTTTACCCGGTTGTTAGTGGACCCTGAGAACAGGCCGGCGCGATTTAAATCGTTTTTATAGCCTACAAACAGTCTGATTCAACATAGTGGTTTCATTTAGCAACACTGTAAAAAGTGATCAGTTGACTTAACTTTAAAAATAAAAAAAAGTGAGGAAACCTGTTGGATTAAAATGATTAAATAAACTTTGTGCGTAATTGAAAAAATTATGTTATGTGTAATTGTTCACAAGTTCACATTACAAAATTTTTTCAATTGCGCATAAAGTTTATTGCTAAGGCTACAGGATTCCGCACTTTTTTAAGTTAAGTCAACTGATCCCTTTTTAAAGTGTGTTTTATGCAATTATGATTTATAATACAACCATGTCGCGTTAATTTCTTGATGTGTGAAATTAAATAGTCTGAATTAATCACGTCAAACATTTTAAAGCTCTATTATTGCAGCTCTTTTCCACCCGCTGACTGGTTCTTATCTACACAGCTGATAGATAGTGTAGATAACATGAACTTTTTCATTATAATCAAACCAATGTTGTGTATTTTTTTAATATTATTATTATTTATCTGAGGCGAAGTCGGCTGGAAAGTGCCTGCGTTCACCCGGAGGTCGTCCTGCCCACCGTTTGCCGGCCATTGTTGCCATCTAAATGGGATCATGTGTATCAGAAAGGTGTCGGAGAGTGAGCTGAAAATCACTTTCACAAGTGGATGATTACCTCTGCCACATGTTAACCCGGATTGGCCCGCTTCCATGCACTCGCTGCTCCCTCAACCTTGACTGGAGATTTGTTTTTTCCCCCCATGTGTCCATTTATGAAGAATTGATTTCACCTCACCCATGTTTCTGCACACATCCTTCTTTTTTGTTATCTTTTCAAGAATGTGTGTTAATCAATAGCCTGCGATTCTCCGTCATTCAGTGAACATGCTAGAATTCAGGCTTTTGTGAATTAATGAATGGCAGCAACTTCCTATATGGGTTTTATACCTTGGCTTGATAATTATGGTCTTTTTAACATGATTATTTTTTCCTCATGTCAATTTGATTTATCCATGACACTCATAATGTGTTTTTCTCTGTAGGTATCTTTACGCTTTAGGCCAGCGAGTGTGGAAGCGATGGAAGAGGAGATATTTTGTGCTTGTTCAGGTGGGTTGACATCCTAATTACATATATATATTTCAATTGAATTCATTTGTTGCGGGGAAAAGCACTTATTTTTAACCGTTTTCATGCGTTTTGTGTTTACTTATAGATAATTAGTTTTTCCAAAAGAAAACTCATTTTGTATTATTTATTTTAGTTTTGTAACACCATTGGTTTTAAAAAAAAAATAAGGCAAATCACTATCATACATAACCACCATCTTCCAGAGGTGATGGCAGACACTTCTGTTTACAATATTTTACAAGAGAACGACGGAACTGGTATCATTTGAATCATCAGGTTGTCTTGTTTAATTTGATGAATACCACACACACACACACACACACACACACACAAAGAGCGAGCAATATGGCTTTCTGTTGGCGTAAACATTTACGTAATCATTTTTTAAAATTTAGTACATTTGATTAGAATACCACAATTCATCCATGCACAAAATGTAAAAATTTCATGTTTTATTTTCTATTTTTTGTTAAAAAATCTCCTCTCTCTGTGTCTTCTGTTGTTCAGGTGAGTCAGTACACATTTGCCATGTGCAGTTTCCGGGAGAAGAAGTCTGAGCCGCATGAGCTGATGCAGTTGGACGGGTATACGGTAGATTACTCCGATCCGCAGCCAGGTACACACACACTTCAACACTAACCAGTTATTTAGGAACTCCGTCAAATGCTTCTGTGCGCAGTTACTTATTTCAAAATTGGATGAATAATCATAATTACAATAAATTTCAATGAGCCCTCTCTTAAATTAGAATTTTACATTTGAAAGAAATAAATGACGTGGGTATGAAGTATTGAAGAAAACCAGAATCTGTTTAATTACAGAGAACGAAATAAGGGGGAAACAGCATTTATAGATTCAGAATATGCTGTAATAATAATAATGTGCAAATTAAGTCGACATGGGAGTATCGTAAAACTGATTTTATCATTTTATAATTTACCGGTATATGTAAAAATAAAAGATATATTATAAATATTTACAGTGTAATGTGTTGTAGATTATAAATGCATATTTATAATCTCATGGTAATTCATCCATACATTAATAGATGTTTATAACATATTTTATAATATTAAAATAATATATTTTAGATTGATCATCTTATTTTTGAATTATAAAAAATCTCTACAGCATTCTTATGTTAGACAATTCTGGCCAAATAATTGAGATGTTTTTCATGGTGTTCTGTAAAAAATCTAAAACGCATTAATTTATTTGTTATATATATATATATATATATATATTGTTTTACATGTTTATCAGAGTATAAAGCAGTTTTACTTATGAGATCAGCATCAAATGAACAAAACACATTATAGCAAGACATTATATGTGTAGTAGATGCATAAATTGAGCAACAAAAACACACGTATATCAGTGTTTCTTAGCAGTGTGTTCTTGAATTGACTGATACGGATCAACTTGCAACAACAACAACAACAACATCTCTGCAGGTCTTCAGGGGGGTAGAGCGTTCTTCAGCGCTGTCCGAGAAGGTGATCAGGTGGTATTCGCCAGCAATGATGATCAGGACCGCGCTCTTTGGGTTCAGGCCATGTACCGCGCCACAGGCCAATCCTACAAACCACTAGCGCCCGCCCAGAACCAGCAGAACTGCAGAGGAGGAAACGCCCAAAAAGATGCCCCTGTGTCCTTACTCAGTACGTTATCTTTTATTCATCTCTCAGATGCTAATATGATCTTAATTACTAAGCATCTTCAAATGACATTGCAATACATTGTGTTCTGCTTGATTTCAGACACGTCAACGTTTTTTTTAATGCTCAAATTTAAAACCTCCTAAGGTTGCTAAACGAATGTGTAAAGATGAAGAGAAAGCGGGCTCTTTTTCTGCCACCTTCAGCTGTCCCCTCTTGAATGGACTTTGAAATTGGAGGTTGTGGTGGCCAGCCATCGATCCATTGGGCCGCTGCACAGACACAGTCTAAACAAATGTCAGCGGGGGGCTTGAATAACCCAAACACTGCTGCTGAGTGAAAGGAGGAACCTTTACACGACTGAAATGCTACAGTTTGCTCACTTTCAACAAACAGGGAGTGAGCCGAATGAGGTTTATATCATTATCTCTCCCGAAGAACCGCTCTGAGAGCTACAGGGCATTCATTTAGTGCAGAACCTTATCTAAGTGCTAAGGAACACGCCTTAAAACTAGATAGAATCTCATCTAGTCATATGTATGAAATATGAGCACTGATGGTAATTATAAACTTTAAAAAAAATGGCTTTTGAGTTATGAATAAAGTGTCTTCCTGAAGCCTGCATCAGCACTCGACTTCACAACTTTGCGAGCGCAGTCATTGAGTTTCATGAACCATTTTTCAAGGTCTCTTACACAGTCATTTTTGATGCATCTTTTAATATCTCCGAAATTGGATGCAAAAGGCACCTCGAATGATGGCGAATCGTATGACAAAGAGCATGGAGAAGTTCCTCAGTGCCTGTCAGATCACGGACACAGCACGGTTGTCTGTTCTTACCGTGCGAATACCATTGAAGCCACTGATAACTTTGGTATTCGGCCAATTAAAAGGTCATGCATTCTTTCAGAAATACTTCTTACAGATTGTGTGTTGAAAACGAATTTCAAAATGCCATCCAACGAATTCACCTAAAGCTCAAAAATCCAGACCCATTTGATGCCTGTTAACAAAATCCAGCATGTTTCGCTTCACGAGTCCGTGAAGTTATTAACTCGCCCTGACATTGGACTTCCTGTCATTGATTGATTCGCACAGATCTCAGCATTGAGCTGTCTCACTGCCTTACACTCAGCGGTGACCGGCGTCCTCTCATAGACAGATCTGTGTTTTACGTCAAAGGCTCGGGTTTCATATCCAAGCGTGTGAACACCGATGTCCTGTCCTGCTTCATTAGTCTTCCCAACTCTGGCTGGTTTCACTTGAAGCGACCCGCCAGGCCGTACCTGCGATCTCGCAGTTGATACCTGTCATAAAGCTCCCCGTCCTCCTTGTCGGGAGATGTCAGATGGATGTGACTGCTGACGTGACTCCTGGACCGGGAAGCACACGAGGCACGTTCCCGGCCCCTTCAGCTGGGATTAAACACGACGCACCCCCTCCGCTCTGACTCCGTCCACTTGTCCGTGGACAAAAGCGCTAACTTAAAGTTGACACGGATCAATGTGCTGCTCCTGTCAAACCCGATCCGTCAGACTCGCAACGTGGATCAATACCACGTCTCGCTCCTCTTTATCTCCTTTTGTCTCTTTTCTGTCCCTTTCTCGATGTTATGAATGTAAAATGACCTACATCGAATTAAAAGGGACGGACAATGGGGCCGACTCTTGTCGATTGGAGATCGTACTTCTGCTCAGCCAACAAGTGATGTTTTTGGGGGGGGGAACCAACAAATGCCCACACTGCTTCCAGGCACGTACAGGGCTTTTTCCCCATCAATATGAAGTCGTTGGCATGCCAGAAATGGCAGCGTTAATAAAAGCAATCACTAATGCTCGTCTCAAGAAGGTGCCGCTGGCCATGGAGGCGTCAGGAGATGTGTCTCAAAAGCCTTGGTCTTTTGTGGTCCTTGAGAAGCGAAGGCCCTCGCTCTGCACATGTGGGCTCTCAACACGCCGCCAGCGAGTGTTAGGCTTTTCACAGACCTCCCATTAGCCCATTTTGAGGACGCTTGTGAAAGGACTGGAAATGAACTTGGGCACACTTTTAGTGCTTTCTCCTGCTTTTTCTGCCTCGCGTCTTTCTTTCCTCTCCCTCTTTCTCTGACTTGCCCTGACCCCTCGGCCTCTTTGCATCATGCCCAACGTGTCGGCTTTTTTTTCTTCTTCTTCTTCTCCCGCATTCAATCTCCTCGTGTCAGGAAGTCTGAATGCAAAACGGGACAGACCGTCAGCGAACGTGCGCTCGCGTTCCTCCTAATTACAGCGCTCTCACAAAGGTGCGCTCCTTTTACTCAAGGTCGAGACTCAATCAGCGCGGGCTGAACGAGTGACATCACTTTCATACAACTCACCTGTCTTCACCAGCCACCGAAAAAATTGCTTTAAGTGCTCGGGAGTCGCACGTTATTGTTTATATGCTGTTTCCACACAGCGTTTAATGCGCTAAAGATCAGGACATTCAGCCCATCGTAGCTTAGCGAACATCTGCCCTTTATTTTAAAAGGCTGAATGCCGGTTTGAATGCAAGGGGTGTTCGATTGATAAATTAGAGCACTTTGGTGCCGATATTTATGTGGGCATGTGGACAAAGTGCTAATATTTTACAGCAGTTTACAGCCACGCTTCCCTAGCGCCTGCCAGCTGAAATGTGGAAAACTGAGTTTCACAGCATAGCTTTGGCCAAAAGAGGTGAAATGCAAACACTCGGGATGTGTACGAAGATGGAGACTGTGTAACCAAACACAGATTGTGGTCTTTTACACAGCGTTTCAAGGTGTGAACCGTCACAGTGAATAGTAGTATGTATAAAATTCTTTGAAATATACATTTTCCCCCCCCTTTGCTCTAATGAATGTCTTCATGTATTAACAGCACGAACGGGCATTAACTGGCCATCTCTTATGGTGGGGATAAGATTCCCAGCACAAACGCCAGCGCGTGCCAGACTTCTGACTGTGTGTGTTTCTGGCACAGGTCTGGAGAAGACTCAGAGACAGGGAGTGGAGGAGCTCATCTCTGCGATGCCCTGCAACTTCGACCACACCAGCCTGTTCTTCGTCCTGCAGAAACACACACTCACACATCGCATGAACGACTCCTTTTCCTGCCTGGTGAGCTGAGAGAGAGCACAAATCTGGGTGTTGTTATTTGAACAATCACGCATATGATATGATGTGTTTTTATTAGCGGGTCCTCTGAACAATTCTGGTTACTTTATGGACTTGAGAAAGAAATATTTGGGGGAAAATTGGCGAGTGATGATATAATACAAATTTAAGCTGTATGTGTTTGACTCCTAAAAAAAATCATTTGTTTAGGAATCGTTAGGAATCTTTTGTTTGGGAATCGATTCGGCTACACTGGTTGCACTGTATGTTTTTGATTAATTGAAAATAACCAGTTCATACAACTAATTAATTTGGATGCTGGACTACTATGGTTGTGTTGGATGTTTTTGATTCACTTATAAGAACTGACTCAAGAACCATTCATTTAGCAATCAGTTGGACTACTCTAGTAGCGCTGAATAGTTTTGATTCGCTAAAATTACTTAAGAATAATTCATCCAGGAACTGTTTGGAATATATTGGTAGTGCTGTGTAGTTTTGAATTACTGAAAATAACTTATTGGTAAGAATCATTCATCTGGGATTCCATTGGGTAGCGCTGTATGTTTTTGATTCACTAAAACGAGCCGACATACAAGAATCATTTATTCAGGAATTGCTTGGACTTCACTGGTAGTGATGAATAGTTTTGATTCACTAAAAAGAATCGGCTCATATGAGTCATTTGTTCAGAAGTCGGACTACACTGGTTGTTTTGAGTGGTTTTGATTCACTAAAATGAACTGGCATATAAGAATCATTCGTTCAGGAATTGATTAGACTACACTGGTTGTGCTGTACGGCTTTGATTTACTAAAAAAAAGAAACTGATTCATAAGAATAGATTGGGTTCTGTCTGGTTTAAAATGAGAACGTTTTAAATGCATTTGCAAAATTAGCATAAAGTCTGTTGATTCCATTTGTGCCTGCTCGTAAGTGAGTGTGTGATGTGTTGGTGAAAGTATAATAGAGGAGGGGTTTATACTGTATGACTGAAGGGGAGGGATGTAGCCCTCCGGCTGAGTGAGGGCTCACGGTTAAGACAGGGATAAACACTTCCAATCAATACAACCCAAATAGGAAAACCATCCACTTGCATCCCGTCTCCTCCATTTACTGCCTTGAATAAAAGATCCCTGCTGGGACTGAGTTAGTTTGTTTATGCCTGTGTGCGTGTGATGAAATTGGAACAGGCGTTAGGAACATATGCGGGTAAATAGTCCACAATGGACTACAAGTTGGGTGGAGGTACACAGCCAATGGTGCAAATGAATAATTGTGTTATTTATATATTGTATATATATAAATTAGCAAATGGTAAAAAATTATATATATATATATATATATATATATACCTATATATTTCCCCCCATATATATATATCGTTTTTTACCATTTGCTGTTAACACCCTCACTTGTCCACCCCCACCCCACCATCTCTCTTTTCGTTCTCATTGTCGCTCCATACCTGCTCCGAGTGAGCACCTTCTGTTATCCATTCAGCTTCTGAATGACTCTGTCTGCGTTTGGCTCTTTGTAAAGACTCCCCAGCCTTTGTTCAAACTTCTGTGTTCAGCTAAAAGGGAGCCACAAAAGCCACCTGAATGTGCTGCTTTTCCCATGCCTTCTGGGATGTGACATCTGTGGGGGAGTGGGCCTGTTTTCAGGGAATCGAACGGAGGGGGAACGGATTTTCCAGGAGACCACATGCATACTATATGATTGACTACAAAATGTGTCTTATATAGACTATATATATATATATATATATTATCAAAACAGACTTCAGTCCTCTCTATCTTTGGATTCAGATGAGGTTTTTTGCAATCTTTATGAAATCCGATCCGTTTGTTCTGACAGTTTCGGCAATATCTGTTTACCTGGATCAGTTGCTATTGTAATGTAAGCACATGTACATTTTTATGGCATTACAAGTTTGTCAAAAAACTACTTGAAATCCAATCTTAACAAAAAATCTGGTTTTAATCTGATTTCACACCACATTTGGGATCATCGAAAACATCAAAAAATGTTGTGTGTATATGTGTGTGTGTGTATGTATATATATATATATACAAAATATTTTTGATGTGTTTGATTCAGTATGATCCCAAATGTAGTGTGAAATCAGATTTATATATATATATATATATATATATATATATATATATATATATATATATATATATATATATATAAAGATAAATAGATAGATAGATAGATAATTGTAGTATATTATATTACATATATGTATATTATTATATTATATATTAGCCTTCAAGTCTCAGATTTTCAAGCTTACTCCAAAAAAGCTCACAATCAATAAAAGTGGCCTGAAGGAAAATCAATAAGTGATGCTGTTGTAAGACTCAACTTTTTTTTTTTTTGCGTCAGCTGTCGTTTGATACAGGGATTAGGTTCAGTGAGCTGTTGGTGATTCAAAGACCAATATTTGGATTTTCTTTCCTCGTAACTACAGGGAATGTGAACACTAGATTCCTTGGACTGTGTGTGCATCCTCAGAAGTGACTCCAAAAGAAAAAGTGTATATTTGCAATCAAAAAGTTCAGGCTGTGAATGTGTCCTCAAATTAGGGACCGTGATAAGCAGTCATGCTCCAACCTTAATATAATTACTCACATCCCTTTCACCCTCCATCCCATAATCACACACTCTCCCTGTGACACACTCCTCCATGCTTGCCCTTATTAACAAGCCATAATGGCCTATAGATGGTCCATAAAAAGCTTTCTATTACTGTCAGTTACTGGAGGAAATAAAGTGATTCAAGCCTTGACCACACAAGAGACGCATATGAATCCAGCAGGAGAGGCTGTTGACTTATTAGTTGGTTTGTCAATTATATTAAAATAAATGTTGTTGTTTTTTGAAGGTCTGAAGTGCGAATTTTCTGAAGTTGTGTGTGTGTGTAATAATGACTGTATACATTTATTTACTCTGTGGCAACAATACATTCATAGAGTATATATATATATTCAAATCATATAATATAAAAAATAATATAAATAATTATTTTAGAAATACATTTTTTTTTTATCATTTACTGATTTAGAAAATCCAGTTTATACCATACAGAACTTATTTTTGTTTTTCTTAGTGAACTTTTCTTGTATAATATATATTAAGCCAAAAAACTAAATTGGTTTTGTCGTCCACAAGCAAGGTTTTGTCGTCAGTCTCCTTCTGTGTGTGTGTGTGTGTTTGAGAGCCAGACTGGGCCGTGTTGGTTAGGATGATGCTGCTGCCGTCTCAGTCGGTCGTTAGCGGTTAATTGAGCGGTAGGAGCCAAGACACGAGCAGGCCATCTGTTTGCCAGAGTGGAACATCTTGTGGCACTCGGCTCGGCGCTGGGCCACCGTGCCTCAGCCCTGAATGGTGCAATATTAATAGATCTGACCAAGACGGGAAGAGACGGACTGTGACAAAGAAGAAAGTTGAAGGGGGGAAAAAGTGGAAAGATGTGCGGTTGCTCAGGCCTTAAATGTGTTTTTTTTTTTTTTTTGCTGGCCTAGTTGGGAAAGAAGTTAATATTTCCACTGGCTCCATACAATTATTTTTATCTATCATTTTTAAATTATTATAATTATTTACATTTTAATTAAGTACGTTTTTGCACATCACAAGTTATTGTTGAGATTCAAATTTAAGGGTCCAATTTTTTATTTTTTTTTATAGTCATAAACATTTATTTTTATTGTGCTTTGTCCATATGATATTGGGATTTAGCATTTTATTGCATGTTAAGTGACGGTGCACGGGTCATTGTGTCACTTGCATCATCATATATGAGATTTTTAGATTTTTTTCTCATATTTTAATTTTAGATGTAAACAAATATTGTTCGCAGTTGTAAATAAAACTGATTATTGGAGTATGTTTTACAAGAAAAAGGCAATTTCAGTCTTTCACGTTTAATTCAACGTGTTAAGTGGCAGTTCTTTGTAATTATGTGTGAAATATACTAGCAGTATCTGAGTGACGATGGTTTCTACACCAATAATTTTTT
Organism: Rhinichthys klamathensis goyatoka; assembly: GCF_029890125.1. Lineage (NCBI taxonomy): Eukaryota > Metazoa > Chordata > Actinopteri > Cypriniformes > Leuciscidae > Rhinichthys > Rhinichthys klamathensis. Next base: position 35,940 of record NW_026606843.1, on the reverse strand, counting down.
ACTTTTTTTTAAATACTCCACATATGCGTCACCAGATGAAGTTCTGAAAGAAAAAATCCCTCCTAGATAAACTTCTAATGACAAATTTTCCCCAGAGGTCAAAGTTGTCAGAAAGCTCGACAGATGTTTCCTTTAGTAGATGGTTTGTATGTCTATAAAGTTAGCGGCCAACTGGTGAGTAACTCAAGTTTATTTACTCACCAAAGCCAATTTTTACTCAAAATTGAGAGTTTATGCATATGACTGTGGGAAAACACACTTTTGAGATTACAAGATTGGACGCTTCTTGTGTAACACATCATGCACACACTGTATTCATATAGTATCTGTAAATATTGAAAGGTTTGAAAGGCGTCTGGCTGTCATATATAAGCACTTAACCGACATTTAGAGTAATGCAAATAGCAATAGAGCGGGTTTGCATCTAGGTCAGACAGACCGTTTGACGAAGAGACCGAGCTATCAAGTGCACGCGTCTCAAAATACACCGTACATCAGCTTTGTTGGAATCGTGCGTCACTGGACTTTAATGAAGCTTGCTGTCTTTGCTCCTGACGGGAGGTCAGAGGGTCTCGGTATCTCGCGTGCAACGCTCCCTCGTGACTGCCGGTCTCCTGTGAACGTCTCAGACATCGCAGTTCTCCTTGATTCGCGGCCCTTCGTGGGCGAGCGGCCCCCTCAAAGTGTTAATTTGCTAACGTTCCTTCAGAGAAGGCGTCTTAATTAAGTTTGTAAGATTCATGCCTAATTTAGTTATTATGTGAGGGATGAATGAGCTAATGAATGCAACAGGAGCCTCGCGGCGATCTCCACCCGCCTGCATTACGTGTGACTTTTCTGCCTATGAATTAATTGTTTGCACTTAACCTTGCACTCGTTTGTTTAAATGTTGGAAATAGACGGGGTGTTTTTAACAATATTTTTTTCGGGAGAGCTCGTCTCGCACGCTGCGGTTTGGATTTTTTTTGTGTGTGTGTCTTGGCGTGAAATGAGAGGCGTGCTGAAATTAGACACTTCGAGATCAATTAGCGTAGCAGTGTTGTCGAGGAGAAACTAGGTACGGGTGTACGTTTGACGAATGTCTTGACTTTACGGAGGTCCTGCTGGGGTCAGCGGCATTAAAAAAAAAAAAACTTTTTCTTCGCTGTTGACTGTGGTGCTTGTTGCTTTTGGCCTTCAGATACAGAACATGTGTATGTTGTATGCCTTTTATTAGACGATTTATCTAAAGTCCAAAATAAACACTCACCAAATGCAAGTGCTAATTGACTCTCTTGAGTCACTTAATAATATGCTTTTTTTTACTGCGAGAATGATGCTGATGTATGTAATGTGAGTGAATCAAATGAAAGACATGCTGTACAAATGTTTATTAAAGAAAATTGTTGTGACTCCCCTTTTTTTTTTCCTGAGTTATAATATATACAGCTGGATATTTAGGAGTCTTAGAGAAAAATGTGCATATTTAATGTAGTAATGTATAAATATACATACATTGACATACATACATGTGTATGTATCCTTCAGAAGTCATACTATGAGGGTTTTGTGCTCAATTATTACTGGTACTCAATTAATAATAATGGTTCTTATTATAATAATTGTTGTTGTTGCTTAACATTTTTGAGGAAACTAATAGTTTTTTTTAGGATTCTTTAATGAATAGAAAGTTTAAAAGATCAACATTTATTTGACAGAAATCTTTGTCACTTTTGATCAATGTTATGTTACATTGCGTTATGTTATGTTACGTTAGGATTAACGTTTCTGAAGCATTTGGCTGAAAAAGATGGCTGAGATCAGCTAATTTCATGCTCATAGTAAATGTGTTTTATTCTCATCATGTGCTGTTGTGTTTGCAGGGTTGGTTCAGCCCCGGTCAGGTGTTTGTTCTGGATGAGTACTGCTCTCGATACGGGGTGAGGGGCTGTCATCGTCACCTCTGCTACCTGAAAGACCTGATGGATTTCTCGGATAACAACGCCCTGGTGGACCCCACCCTCCTGCACTACAGCTATGCCTTCTGTGCCTCACATGTCCACGGAAACAGGTATTAGAATAAGTTTTTGTTCTTTTGTGCACATTTTCATTTACACGTATGCATTTGGCAGATACTTTTCTCCAAATTGACTTGGATTGCATTTAAGGTACACATTTTTGTTACCAGTTTTTGCTTTTCCTGGGAATCGAACTCATGACCTTGACCATATCAGTGCCATGCTGTACTGTTTGAGCTTACAGAATGGCTGAAGTCTTTCTGAATCTTAATAAAATTAATTATTTAAGTGTATATGTATAAAGATATACAGTATGCATACAATAAATATTTCAAATATTACTTTATTTGAAAATCATTAAAATGACTAATATATATATATAATATATATATTTATGTATAGTATATGTATTTTTTTTTATATCCAATTAATCACACATTTTTCACACTTCAAATATGGCTGAGAAATTACCCCAAAAGATAATATAAAGTCTTTGTTGTCTTAAATGAGAAAAGCATCAAATATATATATTACAAAAAGTAGCTTTAGAAATATTTTTTTATTTGATTCAACATAGAATTTGTTACACATAAACTTTTAGGTTACAACAGCCTTTTTTTGTATCTGAATTGGTATTTAGATATATTTACAGACCAATTATTTGCAGCTCAGAGGTGGCTTGTATGCATTTACACTATAATTACAATTGCATAAATTATCTCATGAGATTAATGGGTTTTTAATGGGTATTAAAGGGAAAATTCATCCAAAAATCATTTACTCTCCATGTTCAAACCTGTATGACACTCTTTCTTCTGTGGAACATAAAAAAAGTTAATTTAAAAAATGTCTCAGTAATATATATATATTTGTCACAGACAATTACATTTCAGATGGGATTGTAGATTTTTTTATTTATATATATAACTGTAAAATATTTTTTTGTATATTTACACATTTTATTGATGCCGATATTTTATTTTTGTTCATTGTCATCGGGAAAGTACTTTTTTTTTTTTTTTTTATAAAACTGACAACATGTGAAAAATGGTCTCTTATCATTTATATATAACAACAAGCACTTTAGCAATGCCCTATAGCCATTTCAAACTGCAAGGAACATTTGGTTTCCCGGGAGGTTGTGCATTTTGAATTCTCACGTATTAAGTGTTTGAAATCAAGGATTTCATTTGTGTTGGACAAATGAGAAGTCCCACATGTTTGATAGATCACAAAAAGGAAGAAAAAAAAACACTCAGAATGGCTTTTGTCCGCACATAATGGGTGGGCATACAAAAGGAACGAGAAGACAGAAGAAATACTTTAATCACTCGGGAGGCGCTCAGCGTGGCGGCCATGTTCAGCATCACTCAAAGAGAGACCGAGAGCGTCTGCTTGGCAAATTAATTAATGTTTCTCTATTATCTCAAAACGCAAAGCAATTAAACCGTAATTACAGAGTCCATTTGTGCTCCTGCTACATTTGAATAATTTCTCTTTGATAAGGCCTCTGAGGATCAGAATTTTATACAAGCTTGTTTTCTGTAATTGATTATGCGAATTATTGATGGTTTGACATTACTTAAAGACTAAAATAGGCTCGTGTTAGCGGTAAGAGCACTGACTGCGGCTCGTGGTATGAGCAATGTCCCTTGTCCACTTGTTGGCGAAGTCCTTTGTGTTCGCGTGTACTGAAAGCTGTTGGTTTTCCACTTACCTCGAATCACCCGTCAATTGACTGATTAGATGTTAAATACACACGGATGTGCTCCTTCTCTTTGATGGCTAATTTAGTCAATTAGGAACAGTAATGATTAGCCTCTCAAGATAATCATCAGTTACAAATGAGGAAAATTGGCATGAGTAGCTTTTTGTTGGAGGGGAGTGTTGTTTGAATAATGACAGTTCAGCCACGCAGTCGTGTGTAGAGAGTGTTCATGGGAATATATCGAATTTTTGTGCTGTTACTACTTTGGTACTTTGCTATACCCTTGGCCATAATTCAATATGACTTCTTTATGCAGTCCTGGTCAGAATTATTGGCACCCTTGGTAAATATTAACAAAGAAGCCTGTGAAAATAAATCTGTATTGTTAATCCTTTTGATTTTTTAATGAAAAAAATCACAAAAATCTAATGTTTCTGAACAAGAAGTCCAGGACCTCCAGCAGAAAAATAGGCCCACAACATTAAAGATCCACATCTGGTTTTTTTTTATTTTTTTTTACTTCTATCTGACCACAGAACCAGTTCCAGTCGTGCCTGACAACTGAATATGCTGGAGTTTGTTTTTAGAGGAGAGCAGAGAATTTTTTTCTTGAAATCCTCCCAAACAACTTGTGGTATTGTTGGTGCTGTTTGAATTTTTTATTTTATTTTTTGTATTTATTTGTTAGGCTTTCTGACCCCAAGACTAGTCTTTGGCCAGTCAAACTCTCCTCCTCGCCGTGCATTGGGACAATATAGACACACGTCCTCTTCCAGGCAGATTCGTAACATCTTTAGCTGATTGGAACTTCTTAATTATTGCCCTGATGGTGGAAATGGACATTTTCAATGCTTTAGCTATTGTCTTGCAGTCACTTTCTATTTTGTGATGCTCAACAATCTTTTGCTGCACATCAGAACTATACTCTCTGGTTTTACTCATTGGGATTGATGATTAAGGGAATTTGGCCTTTGTGTTTCCTCATATTTATATATTTATGAAACAATAAGTTACAATTTCATGCTCCTAGTCACCCTTGTGTGCTAAAAGAACAAATGAAATATCAATGGGAATATGCTTGAGATATAAATATGAAATATTTTACTCATAAGAATTTCTAGGGGTGCCAATAATTGTGGCCAATGTGTTTTGGAGAAAAACATTTATTTTCACTTACTTCCAATTGTTTTACTTCAATGAAAGATAAAGGATAAACAATGCAGATTTATTTTCCAAGCTTTCTTTGATCATATTTATCAAGGTTACCAATTATTATGACCAGAACTGTACATGTATTCAGTGTTGGATGTATTAAGGGAAATCCAATAGTGCACCAGTTAAGCATTGTTGTTCAGAAGAATTAAAAAATGATCTTTTCTTTTGATATTCCTTTCAAAAGTACATGACAACACAGTACAAGTAATGTGTAACTAGTAAAGTAAAGCATTACTTATTTATTTACAACAAAATATTTCAGTTACTTTTTATCTTATTTTAATCTAATGTGAAGATTATTTTGTGCACAGTTAGAAAAAACAATAGCCTTAACCCTGGTCCAGAGAACCTCTCATCTTCAGTTCAGATGAAAATGCATCCGCTCATCTGATCTAATGCGTCAGTCAATTACTCAAGGAACGGTTATGACAGTAAGCCTTTCTGACGGTGAGTGTGCAGCTTAAAACCTGTGAAGATTGTTGCCATCTTCTTTATCTTCACTACTGATCTTGCACCCACAGACTCCAAGAGCACAACAGTCAGAGACCACACACTTTTTCTGCAGTCTGGGAATTCATTTTCCCTGTAGGGATTTTTTTTAAATGGATCAATAAAAAGTTGTAAGCCGTGTGTTAGTGATGCACAGATCACAGTTCAGTGGGTCAGACGGGCCAAGTAATAAAAAATAACATTCCATGCGAGTGGGTCACTGGTGGATGAGATAAACCATTAATGATGGAAATATTAATGTGTTTAAAGCTGACTATCTACGCAGTTGCGAGGTCCACTTGTTTAAGCAGCAATGGAGTTGTCACGAACTGCTCTGAGACAAGAAGGTTGAGGATCCAAATGCAGTATTTATTGAACAGCGTAATCCAAAGACGTAATTCAAAGTACATGCAAGATCACACACAGGCAGGCAGTCCATACAAACAAACACAACAAGGCAGGGAACACACTGGCAAAAGAGTAATCCACGGAACAGGCAAGAAATCCAAAACCAAGAGACATGAAACCAGGGAGAATGCTCGGAATTGCAGTGTAACACTAAACAAGACTTTGCAGGGAATGAATGTGAAAACCAGGCGATTATAGTGTGAGTTAAACAAGGTAATGAGACACAGCTGAAAACAATGAGCGCTGATAAGTCCAGGCAGAGAATTATGGGAGATGTAGTTTGTGAGGGAATGACAATATTCTGATGTGGAGTGCCCTCTGGTGGCTCTCAAGGGCACTCCAGCTGGTGACCGTTACATAGCCCCCTCTCAAAGGAGGGGGCTATGGCTTCCAGATGCTCCTAAAATTGTCCAGGAGGGAGGTGGAGCGGAGGCGGACCCGGGGGCGGGGGTGGGATGGAGGGCCAGGCCCATGGAGTGGAAGAGGGCCTGGAGACTGACGCCGGGTTCACACCGGACGCGGAAGCGGCGCGGAACGGAGGCCGCTTCCTTTCGGCGCCCATGTTAACCTATGGTGTCATTCACACCAGACGCGGAGCGCAGCTCACGGTGCGGCGCAGCAGGCACGCACCGTGAAGCGCCAGTTTCGGCGTCTGGTCTATTTTTTCCGCGAGCTGCGAGTGATCCGCGTCAATTCCGGCAGGAAGTATTACACCAAGAAACACTCGACCATCCGGTCAATTGTCAAAATATAAGCAATTTTCAAATTAAAATACCCTATAATACCCTATAATCAAAAGATATAGGGCAAGGGCTCTCCTCCTGTCTACTCGCACTGGGAAACAGGAAGAGGAAAATAGATTTAATAAATTTGAAGAGAGGATGTATATTTCAACGGTATATATACACTACTGTCTACCATCTCTCTCTGGCTGCGTGTGTGTCTCGACAACGGATTAATAAAAGAAGTGTACAAACTTCTTGGTTACAGAAACATGGTGTAGGCCTATTTATATTATGAGGTTATTTACTTACCCATGATGTAAAAAAATAGCTCTAAATAAATAACTGAGCAGAAGCGCTTGTCGACCTCCGCGAAGAATACGCGTCTGGTGTGAACAGGCAGGCGCCGGACCGTGCGTGATTTTCCGTTCCGCGTCGCTTCAGCATCCGGTGTGAACCCGGCGTGAGGCTGAGCAGGCGGCCAGGGCGGAGCCGGCGCTTCAGGGGCAGAGGCGGCCATCTTGTCTGAAGACATCGGCCATGACGGGACCAAGGGGGTAATCCATCAGCCGGAAGTTGAAGCTGTCTCCGGGGGCCGCCATTGTAGCTGGCTATCACCTGCTGTTAGCATCCCATTGACTCCCATTCATTTTGGCGTCACTTTGACAGCGAATAACTTTACATCTGAGGCGTCCAAAGACTCAATTTGTCCATTATTTATTTCTTAAGAAACGGGACAATGGATAAAAGGCTCCATTACTTTGTATCTTACGTTATGGCCCCGTAGAAGCCATTCTTGTAAAAATAGGCTACCGATTGCGTCATAACCACGGGACGCTCTGTCGCACAGTAGAGAAATGACCGTATAGACAGAAGTAGAAGCTCGTAGGCAATCGTTTACTGTCTATGAGGCAATCGGGTGGACATGGAGGCATAAAGTCAAGGGAGAAGCCCATAGATAGAGAGTTCATAAAAGCAACGGGACAAAATATTTCAACAACAGATTTGTTTCAGATTTCAATTCAGATTTGTCTCGGCACAGCTACTAGAAGGTCAGAACGGTTGCTCACGTGACCTCTACGTCGTCAAGCTCAGTTTGAGCCTGCGCAGTGTGCTTGGCTATCAGGAAGTGAGTGCCCATGTTGGGCTTCAACTCTCTCCGTTGAAATCTATGGGGTCGCTGTGTCCATTTCTTTTACTGTCTATGGACGGGACGAGACTCTGGAAGGGCGGCCATGATGGGACGAGACTCTGGAAGGGCGGCCATGATGGGACGGCACTCTGGAAGGGTGGCGGCCATCTTGGGACGAGACTCTGGAACGGTGGTGGCGCTTGGTGCATACTGCCCCCTCCCAAAAAATGTCTAAGGGAAACGTCCACCTCAAACTCTCCGACAGTGAAGGAGGTACCAGTCAAATGAAGGGCATAATCTAGGAACTCGCTCAGTGATCCTCGAGCGAGCGAGTTCCTTGATGAAGGCGGACGAGACGTACTGCTATATCCATAGTGGCGAAGGAGGCAACTATGAACAGGAGGAGGCAAAACAGATCAGAGAGAATATGCAAAAAGGAGAATTAAAAATAAATTAATAACGCCTATATCCAGCCTTTGCTTGGTATGAATGTATTTAATTTCTCTTGTGTGTGTTGCATTGACGGAAACAGTGTAAAGCCTAGCTATTAAGGAAATGTAGTTTTGCCAAAGAAGAATTTTTTACTTAATTACTTAATGTTAATTGAACAGCAGCCTACTTCAGTGTAATACGTTACCATATCATCAGCTTAACATTGAGAATTAGAATGATTGTAATTTGACGAACGGGTGCGGATATCTAAATCAGAGAAAATCATATGGCAGGTGGATGATATTTAACAGTGGATTCGGGCGATGTTAAAGCTGATCCGTGCATCTCAGGGATCCGTGTGTTCACTGTGTATTCGGACTACCATCACACGAAACAGTGAAAATTATGTAATTAAATAAAAATATTATATATATATATTTTTTTTTTACATAATTTATATTATATATAAATATTTTATATATAAATAACACATTTTTCTTAAATATATATGCATGTGTGTGTATTATTTATACAAAATAATTATACACAGTACACACACATATATTATATAAACACAAACTTTTATTTTGGATGTGATTAATCACGATTAATTGTTGCCCAGCACTACATTTTTTAAATATATATTAATCTTTAAATTATATATTTAACATTTATTTAATATTCATTTTAATATTTATTATCATACATTTTTTTACACAAATTTGATTGTTTTAAAAAAAAAAAAAAAATTCCAACAATAGCTAAAAAACAATCTACAAATAGGCTATTGTAATCATACAGGCTATTCCGAAAACTTTTACTCAATTAAGACTTGTGCTCTATTGTGATGTGAAACGAAACCATTGAGTCTGTAAATTCTTAGATTTTAGGTAACGGTGTGTTCACCGAGACTCCTTTCAGACATGTTTGTCAGTGCAAACATCCTTGTGGCACATTTCAGTCGGTGTCGCCTGTGTTTGACTTGACAGATGCACCCTGGGCTCGACGAGGCTTGGGACTTAGAAGCAAGTACGCGAGAGCAAACGGACAGGTGTGTGAGATGAACTGGCGAGGGCGTACTGACAGCGACGAGAGTGACAGTAATCACAAGCTAACCTCTTTCTCACCTGTCAGTCTTTCTCTCCTCTCTCGCCTGTCCATCATGCTTGGCTGCCCCATGTGACAAGAGTATTTACCAGTCGGCACAATCAGTTACTCACTGTAAACATGACATACATCCAGGTCCTCACCCTTTGGATTGTCACTTCTGTCTTGTCCATTGGGTCTTGATTTGATCAGGATATACACCAACCCATCTGTCATTGAGGATGGAGTGCATTTGTATACTCTTGTAAAAACTGTTCTAGAACCTTAGGGTTCTTGACTCAATATGAGATGCTGAAGTACACATGTGTAAATAACGCGCTTCAATCTGAAACCAGTAGCTCATATATTTGCTTAAATTGGCATCTGCATTATTTTACAATAGCATTTAGCCATCTCGGGATATACATTTTATTTCAATATATATTGTGTAGCCCTAGTAGCCAAGACAGAACTCTTGCAAACGCACAGCTTTGAAACTAACAACCAACTTCTTGGTCATGTTGGCACGGCCAGACTTTCCCAAGACTCCTGCCGCTGTTTAACCCTCTTTGACTGGCCCCGGACAGGTCAACGTTTCACTCGTCTTAAACACACTCGCTTCATCAGGCGCCAACAATAAGTCGGCCCCCTAACAGGGCAGCACACTGCACCCGCTCCCACTAGGACTGCCAAACATGAGGCAGCGCTGCGTGAGGTGGAGGGTAACAAAACTTTCACTGCGGTTTCTGCACACTTGAGTTCCTTCACTTTGAAATGAAGCATCTCGGAGCTTGTTTGTGATTGTGTACTTATTGTATATATCTTAATGTTACATTTATGGTTTTGCAGACATTCATACCAAGCAACTTGTAAAAATGTAGTTGCACATATTATTCTATTTTCTGAAGAAAATGTGAATGGTGTTTGTCTATTTAAAATCCACTGCCAGTCAGGGTTGCCAAGTCTGAGGTTTTCCCGTGGAATTGGGATATTTTTAAACTGTTAAATGTTTTAAAATTTTTGACCTATTGCATAAATTATATTTGACTTAAATGCTTGTATTGAAATATTTGATATTCTCCCAAAGATAGAACTGTGCTAGAAGATTTGTGATCACTATGAAATACAGTAGTGGTTTTCATTTTGCATAACAGTTGTGTAAAATGTGTTTTAGGTATGGGAATGGCATTTTTTGAGTTTTGAAATTTGGGTTATGGTCATTGGGCTATTTTTGATTGGCCAATGGGCTAGTTTTGTTCTGCAGACCTGGCAACTCTGCTGCCAGTTTTCTTAGTGGTTGCTTATTGGCTCTGGTCAAGGTTGTTGTTGTTGTGTGTGTGTGTGTGTGTGTGTGTGTGTGTGTGTGTGTGTGTGTGTGTGTGTGTGTGTGTGTGTGTGTGTGTGTGTGTGTGTGTGTGTGTGTGTGTGTGTGTGTGTGTGTGTGTGTGTGTGTGTGTGTGTGTGTGTGTGTGTGTGTGTGTGTGTGTGTGTGTGTTTTCATTGTGACTTACACGTTTAAATTTGTAATTAAATTTTTTTAAATTTTATAATTTTGTCATTCAAAATTTTATATATATGTAAAATATAAATATTTAAATATATAAAATATTTGTTTTTTTTAAATATAACATTTTAATTTGTACATTTATTATTTTGTTTAATTTATTATTTTTATTATTTATTTGTATTCATAAATCACAATTTTGTCATTCAAAATGTTATATATATGTATATATACTAAATTATAAATATTTAAATATATAAAATATTTGTTTTTTAAAATATAACATTTTAATTTGTACATTTTATTGGGATTTAATTATTATTTTTATTTATTTTTATACATAAATGTATTTACTTTAAAAAAATGGTAGTTTATTTTACAAAGAATATGCATTATATTATATTGTATTTCCAGTATAATAATAGTAATAATATTGTATAATTTATATATCAAATATTTAAAAAATCTAAATGCACACACACACACACACACACACACACTAATATTATTATATTAATAATAGCAAATATTAGTTTCATTTCATATTAGTTTACAAACTGTGTACAAAACATGCACAAAGTTTTGCAATAATAGCTGTAAGTTGTCTAGGTATTATAATTATACAGGAGACTCCAAACATACAGTATATAAATTCATAAACACTTTTACTGGAAAATTATACCAAGACTATAATGGCGCTTTTCCACTGCTGGTACGGCTCAGTACGGTTCGGCTCGGCACAGCACGGCTCGGTTCGCTTTAAAGTGGGTGGGATTATAGTCTGACCGTAATACACTCACCTAAAGGATTATTAGGAACACCATACTAATACTGTGTTTGACCCCCTTTCACCTTCAGAACTGCCTTAACTCTACGTGACATTGATTCAACAAGGTGCTGAAAGCATTTTAAAGAAATGTTGGCCCATATTGATAGGATAGCATCTTGTAGTTGATGGAGATTTGTGGGATGGACATCCAGGGCACGAAGCTCCCGTTCCACCACATCCCAAAGATGCTCTATTGGGTTGAGATCTGGTGACTGTGGGGGCCATTTTACTACAGTGAACTCATTGTCATGTTCAAGAAACCAATTTGAAATGATTCGAGCTTTGTGACATGGTGCATTATCCTGCTGGAAGTAGCCATCAGAGGATGGGTACATGGTGGCCATAAAGGGATGGACATGGTCAGAAACAATGCTCAGGTAGGCCGTGGCATTTAAACGATGCCCAATTGGCACTAAGGGGCCTAAAGTGTGCCAAGAAATCATCCCCCACACCATTACACCACCACCACCACCAGCCTGCACAGTGGTAACAAGGCATGATGGATCCATGTTCTCATTCTGTTTACGACAAATTCTGACTCTACCATCTGAATGTCTCAACAGAAATCGAGACTCATCAGACCAGGCAACATTTTTCCAGTCTTCAACTGTCCAATTTTGGTGAGCTCTTGCAAATTGTAGCCTCTTTTTCCTGTTTGTAGTGGAGATGAGTGGTACCCGGTGGGGTCTTCTGCTGTTGTAGCCCATCCGCCTCAAGGTTGTGCGTGTTGTGGCTTCACAAATGCTTTGCTGCATACCTCGGTTGTAACGAGTGGTTATTTCAGTCAAAGTTGCTCTTCTATCAGCTTGAATCAGTCGGCCCATTCTCCTCTGACCTCTAGCATCAACAAGGCATTTTCGCCCACAGGACTGCCGCATACTGGATGTTTTTCCCTTTTCACACCATTCTTTGTAAACCCTAGAAATGGTTGTGCGTGAAAATCCCAGTAATTGAGCAGATTGTGAAATACTCAGACCGTCTGGCACCAACAACCATGCCACGCTCAAAATTGCTTAAATCACCTTTCTTTCCCATTCTGACATTCAGTTTGGAGTTCAGGAGATTGTCTTGACCAGTGACCACACCCTTAAATGCATTGAAGCAACTGCCATGTGATTGGTTGATTAGATAATTGCATTAATGAGAAATTGAACAGGTGTTCCTAATAATCCTTTAGGTGAGTGTAGTTTATCCGCTCCTCAGCAACCAACGAGAGGAACGTCTGCACTTCGTCCACTGACCACGATTCAGCCATTACTTTTTTGGAAGTTTTCTTTCTTTCTTTTTTCTTCAAGCAAGTCGTTTTAAAACAGGTGCTACAGCGGTGGCTGACTGACTGTTACTATTTAAATCTAGCGGGTTTGATGTCTTGCAAATACAATGACGCTGGTAGTGACGATTCTGTCTGACCAATCAGTGATCTGCAGTGTTTTCACGTCACATTTTAGTATCGGTACGGTACGCTTGGAACCTCAACAGAGGTGGTACCATTTAAAGCGAGCCGTACCGTACCGTACCATGCAGTGGAAAAGCGCCACAAGTGAGCCGTGCCGAGCTGTACCGTACCATGCAGTGGAAAAGTGCCATGAGATGTCATTCATGCAGTTTCAACAAAACGTCATCTATGTTAGCCAGCGATTTGACAAGCTGAAGTTGGCAATCAGAATTTACAACCAAATATCACAGAAAATTAAATGTTTACATTTTTCAAGGTCTAAAACTTGCACGCACATGATCAACACGACATACAGCGACGGTTCCATCAACTGGCCCCAAATTCTCTCACATTGGCCCCCGGCCAGTGGGACGTCCTTATTACAGAGCCCTGAATAATGATAGCAAAAGTGATGCCTTCCTCAGCAAACACCACTAATAATGTTGTGTTATGTAAGGTAGAATTGGATGTGTTTCAAGGTTTGAAGGATTCGTTTAGCATTAGTCAAGTCAATGGGAGGATGTGTGAATTGTGAGAGACTTAATTACTGACTGAAGTCGCAAGGCTTTGGTAGTCGTAGGTTTTGGTGATGTACTGAGAGCTACAAACAAGCAAAGACTTTAAACTAGAGTGATTCTCCCTCATGCTAACAGTTCAATTCCCAGGCCTCTTGTTAGAAGCAGTTAAACTAAGAGGCCTTCCTTAAGAACTAATGAGCCTACACAGTACGACAGACAAAGACACTGAGATTAAAGGGTCGATGTTGAGTTTATACACTCCTTAGCCTTTACCATAATGCAAAAAGGAGATTTTTTTTTCTTTTCATTTGTAGGCGCTGATCTCTCTCCCCCCCATGCTCGCGCATACACATCTTCTGCCGCTCTTCACACTCCCTCTTTGTGTTCTCTCGGGATTAGCTGGCTCTTGTCAAAAAGAAAAGGCGGATTTCATTTAATGGAGAGAGGGATTTGCAGAACAGACAGGTTTACAAGTTGCCTTTACCTCTGCGTGTAAGGAAAGCGCTTTCTCTACAGCGCTAAGCTGTGCCATTCAGAAAGTGTGGAGGGTTTGGATAGCGTGGCACAATGGCTTCTAACTAAACTGCCCATTGTCGACAGTTAAAAACTGAAGTTTGGAATGATTACTTTAGCGATTAAAGTGCAATTGTGCAATGCTTAGTGGTTGAACATATGCTGGCTATATTTGATTATTGCAGTTACGAGGTATAAATGAGGTTTAAATCTGTGACTTAATGAATTTAAATAAATAGTAGATGATTGAAACATTCATTTCTTCCTAAATAAAATAAATATAAAATAAGGTTTAGGACAAAATTCAAATTTCCTTCAAAATAAAAGAATGTCTGATCTATTAAATATGATTTGAAATCAATTTCATTCAATTCGTTTTTGAATAATTTGTAGTCTTGTTTTTATTTATTTAAATTTATTGTGAATAAACATCTTATTTATTAGTCTCATATCTTCGATTATTGTGAACATTATTCAAACAAATATTAAATGAATAAATATAACATTAAAAAGGAGACTGCAAAATATTAAAAGAATAGTTTTATACAAAATCCACGAGATTTATTCAAAATATTTATTTTATTTTATTTTGAATTTGAAGAATGTGTGATCTTTTAAGATATTTCCAGTTGCTTCCCTTCTTGCATTATCTTGATATGATTCACCAAGGATACATTTATTTTGATATTCTTTTATTTAAGAGTTTTGGATTGCAAAACCCTGCTGAAGCATTGTTCAGTTCAGCTGGAAAAATTGTGAAACTTACAACTCTCTTTGAACAATCTTTTGATTTATGAAGTTGAAGTACAGGATCCAAGGGCATTTGAAATGAAAGAACAGGTGTTGTAAAGAATAAAACAGAAAATTGAATGTTTCTTCCTTGTTTTGGCAGACCGGATGGCATGGGCACTGTTACAGAACAGGAGAGGGAGGAGTTTGAGGAGATCAGGAGCAGACTGTTGACTTTATTGGAGAAGCAGATCACACATTTCAGGTAAGATGAGCTACCACATCCACTTCATCTTAATAATGTACATCAATTTATTAAAATAACTAATCTACAGACACCTTCAACATTTCTCACATTATCACAGTTTATTCGCTATAGTTTAGAAAATGGTAATAAAATATGACAAGAACTCAGAGTTATCAAATCAGTTGATATTTCACTGGTTTTGGCCATCCTTCTGTTAAACTGTCTCACAGATGAATTAGGTTGAATAGCTGCTAAATTTAAGTACACAATTAGATAATACCAATTTAGGTCAAGCAATTACCAAGCAATGCTTAATGTTTTTTCAGTCTGTGGTGTAAAAGTGTCGCATTAGCAATTAAAGAAAAAACACTTATGCAAAACATGGTCAGGTCAAAGTATCTGAATAATTTTTGGTCCCAAACTTTTATAAATGTTACTGGTAGTCCACTCTATCAAGAATTTTGGGGTATAATGTCACTGTTTACTTTATTTTGCTATCCTCACTTACAGAAATTAACTATGTCCTGCACCCACTAGTAAAAAAAAAAAAAAAAAATTATATATGCTGTCTGAATAATGTTTGGGTTGACTGTATATTAAAAAGAAAATCAGCAAATGTTCGGATATTGTCAGCAAATGGATTCCAGATCTATTTTGATAAGGTTGCAAACATCAGGGAAAAAATCCAAATGATAAAAACGAACTATATAATCATGTAATTACATTGTAATAACAGTGTATTAACAATGTAATATCTGGTCCCTGAAGCAAAAGTATAGCATCTCAGCTTACAGTTTACTCGTTTACCAGACCCCCTCCTGATTGGTCCTCGTTTTCAACCGACCTCCCGCTGGCCCCCCTCAGTAGAGTGCTGGAAACACTAGTAAAGAGGGTTTGAGTCTTGCTTTTGCAGCAGAACCTAATAAAACCACTCCAACAAAAGCTACAAACAGCATCTCAGATTATGCAAATGGGACGGCAGAGAGAGGCCAGGCCGGTGCGGGGCGTGCCGGGGATTAAGCGTGGGTCCCAGCCCAAGCTGATTAGACCTTGTTGAGTCACTTGTTAAGTGTGCCTCTTGCCCCACATGCACGAAAAAAAACGCGTCGAGGGCCGTTCGGGTGGACTTTCACACCTGTGGTGTGAGGCCTTTATGAGAAGCACTTCTCTTTCGCCTTCATTCATCCCATTTAGCATTGTCCCGTACGTACGCTGACACCTGTCCCTCCTCAACAGGCTTTGGAAAACATCTCTATTTAAAAGACGTAATTATTGTCCCATGATAGCTGAGAAACAGCGGTTTGTGACTGACTCCTTCAGCTTGTGCTCAGTCTTCTTTCTTCTACGTCGTTAATTACCACTCGAGTCTTACCCCTTGTCTTCTTGCCCGTAGGTACTGTTTCCCCTTCGGGCGACCGGAGGGGGCTCTTAAAGCCACACTCTCTCTTCTAGAAAGGGTGAGTGTCCTCCAATTAACTGTGCATGCTTTGCACCTTATATGCATGTCTTGTGTGTACTAGCATGTGCTTAAAGTGAAATAAATGAGAGGAAAAGTGTCATTCTTCAGGCTCTGATGAAAGACATCACCACACCTGTCCCAACTGAAGAGATGCACAAGATAGTTCAGAAGTGCCTGGAAAAAGCTGCGCTCATCAATTACTCCCAGCTGACCGACTACGCCCAGATCGAAGGTTCTCACAGAATACTTTTCAGGGCTCAAAAGTAAGGATTTTTTTTGGGGTTTTTGATGGCCCTTGTCAGCCAGTAGTTTGGATTTGAGAAGAGAAATCTGGCTGAACACCTGCCAATGGTTTCAGCGACCCCAGCGCACACAAAAAATACACTATCGTTCATATGCTTCATTTTAATATGCTTTAAGACAAACCATGTGCAAATTCATAAGTCAACACATGCAGAGTATTTTCTCTTTAAAACTGCGGAAACTGTATCACAGGAAAATACAGAAATGTGTAATTTTGGTGATCAAAGATGAGTTTTAAGGGATACAATTATTGACTACAGGGGGACTTTAAATAAAGAAAAATAAATCTGCAACCGGTATCAGAATCGGCCAATTTGCTTGGAAAAGAAATTGCCCATGAAAAATCTAAATTGGTGCATCACTGATAAAAAAATATTAAATAAAACATTCGCTGCAAAAACAAATGCCGTTTTCAAAGAGCACTGTGTTTTTCTAGTTTTCTTGCATATTAATTTGTGGTTAATATTAATGTAACTGTCAGCACACTTAAATCTCCACTTAAAAAAGGGAATTCGGCCCGCTCATGGTTACATTTTTACATACGGCCCTCAACCTAAAATGAGTTTGACAACCCTGTACACTAGAGATGCGCGGATGGGCTATTATTTCATCCGCAACCGCATTACAAAACTCATCATCCGTCCGCTATCCATCCGCACCAACGTTTTTTGACCAATTTTCAAAACCGCACCCGCCCGCCATCCGCTGATTGGGCGATACAAGGCGCTGCTGATGACAGCCGCGAGACTAGAAAGCTCTCAGAATATCAGCAGTGTCTCCGATCAGCGCGCAGGGACAAAAATAAATAAATAGCCTAAATTAAACGCACTTCGGCAAACCTGACCTTATCTGATAGGCTACTGTACAATATTTTCATTGTAGCCTAATAGAAAACGCATTTTGGCACATAATTTCAACATGCTGCTATTATGGGGCGCCAACAATGTTACGTGACAGTTCTCCATTACGGACGCGACCTCTCTGTGAAAGTTTCAAAGTCTTTTAGTGCCGCTTTCAGAGACCTCAAACAGAAGCACAAAGCCTTTCTTTAAAGCGAATTTCTTAATTTTAATCCATGTTTCATTAACCAATTTCCATGGATTTAATAAATAAAAAGTAAATAGTCTATCTTGATTGTGTAGGCTATTTTTCATTATAAAATATTAGGCTGTGTATACCGACATGGATCAATTATTAATTTTAGATTTCATCTGTCTTTTGTAGTTCTAGCTGATGGCGCACCAACAAACAAGCACTGACTTCGGCGTTTCTTTAATATCGAGGCTCTATAGTTTATTATATGATTGTTAGGCCTGTTGATGGTATAAAATGAATTGCACTGTGCCTTAAAAAGACGCGCTCTCCGCTCTCTTCCCGTGCATTCAAAATTAACGGGAGTCTTCAGAACAGGCTCGTCCAGCGTCAACAGCACCGAACTTAGTTCCAATGTCAATCAACGTCTGGGCCACTAGGTGGAATCCTTTACCATAATTTTTTTTTTGATTGTAGGTATAGTCAGATAACAATATTTAACAATGTATACATATATTTTTCATTTGATTGGTTCAACTGCCCGCCACCCGCCCGAATTTAATTAAAATAGTTTTTTTCGTCACGTCATCCGCCCGATCCGCGCTTTATCCGCGGAGTCCGCGGCTGTAACCGCCAACCGCGCATCTATATACACTAAAAAATTGTTTCAACTTAATTAAGCGTACAAGCTGCCTTAAAATTTAGAAGTTTAGTCAACTTGAAATGTGAAGTTGTATTAACTAACTGGTACGTAGTTAATACAGTCAGCTTTTTTTTACAGTGTAGCTGGCCAAATACTTATTGTTGAGCCCTTTAGATCTATTGCTTTAAGTTCTTACATTTAGTTTGTGTGGAGTGTTGGAGATTTGGTGTGACTGTCCGGACGTCTGTGTGTCAGCAGATAGCAGCCAGGCGTCTCCAGAGAAAAGACTGGAGGACATGATCAGACTAGGAGAGCTGTGTATGGAGGTGTTACAGCAGAACGATGAGCATCACTCTGAGGTTAGACCTGTGAAATATCTCTTGATAAAGTCCGGACTATTTCCTGCTATGAAAGCCTTCATTTATTTTCATTACGTCTCTGTTATCAATGCTTCTTGTTTCTCGTATTACAACTCAATACCAGCACCTTTTTGTTCATAATGAATCCGCCATCGATCCTTTCATATATCTTCCAGTCCTTTACAACATAGGTTGAGAAAAACCCACAGTAACATAGACAGAGATTCAGTCTTTGTTTATCATCGGGTCTTTTGGTTTTGCATGTTTCTCCAGAAGGTATTGCATGATCATTTCAGAGCGGACTCGTGATCATTTACCGTCTCGCTGTCCATTTACTTCGCCACGTTGCCGTAACAGCTGTTAGCGAGTGACAGCTTACTCGTCCAGTGCCAGCTCATAGTAGCGGCACAGGAAAACAACGCCCACGGCCCATCTGCACAAGGCCAGCGCCCGCTATCGCTCTCACATCAACTTTAAAAAAAAAGAAAAGATCAAAGGAAATTCATCAATACTAGGTGTTAAGGCTTCGTAGAAAGTAACAGCAAGCATTTTCCTTACTAATAATGTGGATGTAGACATCTGCTGGCAAGGTACCGGGCTATTTTTAGGCCTCAAGCTTTCAACAGGTGTCACAGATGACAGAGACAATGATGCCAGAACGCAGGCTGTGCCTAACAAGACAAATGTCCCACGTGCTGTCACTAAGGAAACATCAAGGTGTGTGTGTGTGTGTGCGTGATGTGCTCAGATCTACATTAGTGAAATTATGGTCACACTTACAGTTTGAAACTAGGAGTAAAACATTTTCTAATCAAATGTTTTACATGGAAAGTGTATCACTTGTGAAAATATGTTCACTATGCTTAAGAATGTGTATGTCTATTTGATATTTCTCTCTTTCTTTACCACTCCTATGTTTGTAATGCGTTAGGGAAGAGAGGTAAGGTTCATCTTATATTTTATTGTTGTGTTGTGTTGGGTTGTGTTATTTAGCATTTGCACCTCATTTATTTTTATTTATCATTCATGCTTTTACAAACAAAACAGACTGGGTGTCATTTAGCACAACGTATATTTGTGTGTTAAAGCATTTTCACACAGACAAGGAAATCAAAAAGTTGCCCTCTTTTTTTGCACTTTCTAAATTTATTTCCATTAACCACTGACTCTTTGAACTGCTATAAATATCAAATATACTGTAGCTCAAAAGTTTTGGGGATCAGTAAGATTTGTTTATTTTTTTGAGAGAGAGAAATTGGTACTTTAATTCCGCAAGGATGCATTAAATTGTTCACAAGTCATAGTAAAGACATTTATAATGTTACAAATTATTACTGATTTATACAAAAGATTTATATTTCAAATAAATGCCGTTTAAAAAAAAATGCTTTATTATTCATCAAAGAATTCTGAAAAATGTATCGCAACTTTTAACTTTTCAACTGATAATCGTAAGAAATGTTTCTTGAGCAGAAAATCAACAAATTAGAATGATTTCTGAAGAATCATGTGACACTGAAGACTGGAGTAATGATGCTGAAATAATAAAATATTTTTTAAAAAAAATAACATTTTAAAATATATTAAAAATAGATCGATTTTAAATTCTGTACAATTGTATTTAATTTTGTACACTCTGTTTATCAAATAAATGCAGTCTTGGCAAATATAAGAGACTTCTTTTAAAAACTTTTTTTAAACTTTTTGAAGTTTAAGTATTTCAGAAAGTCAATAACGTGTCCGGTAGTTATTTTCAAATTTATAAATAAAATAAAATAATTAATATGGTTAATATACATTTTGTTAAATATATTATTCATATACTACAATAAGATGATAAAAGTCTGGAATAGTTTCGGCAATATTTACATATAATATTTTTTTTTCCAGAATATCAATTCTGCATAAAAATGCATCAAATAACATGCAGTCAAGGCTGAGATTGTGAGGAAAGACCTTATATGGAGATAGTTTGGGTGTGTATTATGCTAATTACTGAGGGATTTGATCTTTGAAGGATCACGTGACACTGAGAATGGAGTAATGATGCTGAAAATTCAGCGTTGCATCACAGGAATAAATTACATTTTAAAATATATTCAAATAGAAAACAGTTATTTCAAATTGTAATAATATTTCACAATATTATTGTTTTTTACTGTATTCTTGATCACATAAATGCAGCCTTGGTGAGCAGAAGAGATTTTACCGACTAGGGATGGGCATTATTAATCGACGATCGATAATTGATCATTAAGAATTTCGTCGATCATGTTAATTTGTTATCGATAAAACTAAAACTAAAAAAAACTAAAAAAAAAAAAAAAAAAAAAAAAATCCTTTCCTCTAAATCCTCGCTTGCCTGGCTTATGCTACTCCGAGCTATGTCTGAACTTTGTATTTTGAGCACTTCTTGCGTTGCTTTTGCCTCTTCACGATGACTCGCTTGGTTTAGTCCTCAGTTGTAAGTCGCTTTGGATAAAAGCGTCTGCTAAATGACTAAATGTAAATGTAAATGTAATATGGTTGCGTTGCGTAATGTGAGCCTTGAAGCAATGAACCGCTGGATTGCACCACTGCAGACGGGTGGAAAGTGAACGGAATAAGTTGTTTCCCGGGCTGGTCAAGTTAGCGCAGAGGTACCTGTGCATCCCGGCAACGTCAGTCCCCTCAGAGCGGGTGTTTTCGGCGGCTGGACTGAAGAGTTTGTTTACACTCGACCTCGACGCGTCCGCACTAGCACGAGCAAAGGTGCGCGAGGCAAAAATGACGTCATTGCGGTATTCGGCGTTTTACAGGCGAGCGCGTGGAGTATAAACGCCTCGTCCGTTTGCGGAGAATCGCGCTGCAGAGCCAGGCAAAAGTATAAACGAGGCTTGACGGTCACCATGTTGCGGTCGCGTCTGACCCCAGGCCCAGTCCATGTCATCAACATGCTTATCTTTCTCAACAAAAATCAGTAGACTGGTGCAGAAGTTTTATGTGAGTTAATAGATATTTTTTTGAGGCTTTGTTAAGTAGCCTAATTTGTTGCTAGGTAGGCTAATCTCTCTCACACTCTTTCTCGACTTCGTACCTTGGATAGTTTTGAGTTACATTGAGTATTATTATGTTTTTGGTTAAGTTATTGTTTAACATGATTTTTTTTATTATTATTTTGGAACAAACGATCGGGTCTCTGTTTGAGGACGCCAACTCGCAGCTGCAGGTTTTGTTGCTTTTTAGAGCACCGCAGCGCATATTTCAAGTTTAGCCGAATGTCCAGTTTAACTGCCGCAAGTTGATTATCTTGTAATAAAGATCTCATCGAGGAAAAACACGCTGTATTTTTGTATTTTCATTGCATTTTTAATTTATAAAAAGTTAAATAAATAATTAATTTTAATATATAAAAAATATTAATGATTAATCGATAGTCGATCGTTAATTCTCCCGACGATCGACTAAGAAAATTTAATCGAATGCCCATCCCTATTACCGACCCTACATTTTTGAACAGTAGTGTATTTCCCAGTTTGACACTTTAACTCACAACAAGTTAGTAATAGGATCAACTAGCTAACCATCTTGACCCATTCCTAGAAGCAACCGAACAGTGTGGTCTAGTCTATTATTGAAATATTCTTTTTAACTTTATTGGTGACGGATTTTCTGAGTATGTTTTAGACTGAAATGGATATAGCAGAGATTGACTCACTTGTCAGCTCTATGCTGTTCAAAACCTGCTTCTAAAAGCCCTGAAGACAAACTCCCTCAAGGCCAGCGACTGTAAAACATCTAGTCAGACAAGACTGACGTTCACCCCCTCCCCTACACACACACACACACACGCTCGGATATCCGTACACAATAGCACCCTTCAATAAGTCTGCATTCTCCTCTCCACCACATATTCTTCACTATGACTGATTGCACTTTTATCCCTTTAATCGCTCGATGCCGACCGCTTTGGATGGAAAGTTCTTGGCTGCAAAGAATACAAGACAACATGAACTGGCTTTCTTTGATACTCTCGATTTAGTTGGCTGCAGACGTCCCCAAGAATGGCCGTGTGGAAGAATGCAAAGAGAGAAATGCATTGATGGACTTGGATCTTTTCAGAAGGGCCTTCGATGCACATACTGGCAGACAATAGGGAGCTCGGCACTATGTAGAAAGACGCCACTGAATTTTTCCCTTTTCTTAGGGGAATTCAGTAGGATGTATGAGCTCTGGTCCTCTTGCAGTCGACCACAAAAGACACGTGGATGGCTAATTGTCCTTTTTTGATCTTTAGCCTTTTTGATGGCAGTATTCGGCTACTTTCTAGTACAGTTCCCTTTTCCAAACGTAAAAACGTATTTGTATGTGCTGCATCTATTTGTTACCTTTAAAATTTAAATCAGTGTTGAAGTATTTAAAAGTGATTAAAGTTGATATTCAAACGTTATTTCCCATTTTTTCTATAGTATAGAAAACATTTCATGATCATGGGGAATTTTATGAATGGTTTCCATTGCTAAAGTGTTCTGAGTGGTTGCAAGGGTCTCGTATCGGTCTACATCAAAGCAGCCCAATCACAAAAATCTACTATCCCGGTCCCTAAATATGCAAAATCCAATCATTTCAATGGGAATTCGTAACGATCAGGAATTTCGCCAAAGGGTTAAAAATTTTCCCACACAGATTTTACATCAGGTGGTCACATTAATTTGCACCGTTGACCAACTGGAAGTTGCTTGGTTTGAAAGTGATCGCTATGATACAATAGATGGAGCTTTTTTGCCCATGAAATTTTGTTGAAACTTCACTAATGTCCCCGCAAATTAATTCTATGGGATTTCTGCGCATCTACACTGTAAAAAAAATATTTTTCAAAGTAAATGGTAAAATAGTATTAAAACAAAGATTATTGGACGTTTTACACGAAAATACTATTTCAGCCTTTTTACTTGAAAATGTCACATTTAATTCCACGTGTTACTTGCCGTTGTAATTATCTGTTAAATCTTTTTCACAGTAAATCCTACACAAAAAATGTTTTCATTGTACCAAGTGAAAATCATAAGTCTTTGTTCAAATATGTACTGATAAAATGTAGACGTAAAGCTGTACAAAACCATGCATGCAGGTTTTGTAAAGCCATTTTCCATCTCGATCTTTGTGTGGTTCTTTTCAAGGTCCCATCATTTTATTGATTGTCTTCTACTTCTACTTGCTTTAATTCCATGTTTGTATTGTCCTTTGTTGCGTGTTTCCAAGTACACAATGCTTAGCCCTCAGTATTGTATCCTGTTCCTCTCTACACTATGCCTTTTGGCATTATTGTTTGTGATTGTATGTTTGCACACAGGTATAGAAGACGTAGCATATTTTCAGCATGTTGAATGAATGATTTATATAGCGCTTTCATATGTACTACTGTACACCCAAAGCGCTTTACAGTCATATCAGGGAATCTCTCCTCAAGCACCACCAGTGTGCAGCCTCCACTTGGATGATGTTACATACTGGTTACATATATGGGTGATTCTTTTCTAATTAGGGGAACTTTTATGTCCATTGGGATGATTTTAAGGAAGAATACATTTGTTAAAAAAATCTTGTTTTTAAAAATAGATTCAATAGGCTTTATTATTTATTCGATCTATATAATATATAATTTAATAATTGTTCCTGATTTTAAAGTGTTAAAAGTTTACATTTTGCCAAATCTTCCCAATTTGTATTTCTCTTTAATACAATTATAAAAAGTATTAAAATCAGGGAAATTTCTACTTTGCACTTTTAATCTGAAATAATGAGAGCTTAAAATCACCATGAAATCAAAATGAGCAATTCTTATATTTTGTATGTAATATTTCAGTATTATGTCATTACCATCACACATAGATTTTAATATTTGTTCAAGTCCAAGATCAGATCTTTGTTCCAGGGTTATTATTGTTAGCTTAAAAGTAAAGCCATAAAAAAAATCGTTAGTTTAAATAAAATAAATGTTAACTAAAATGAAATATTATTTAATAATGTTCAATTCTTTTTTTTCTTTTTTTACAAGTTGCTCAGGCAACATTTCTCATTTTTGTGTAGTTTAACTTGAAGTGCTAAAATGAAATCAAATCAAATTATTAAATTAAATAAATATATCTTTTTTAAACTAATACAAATGACAAAACACAACAAATTAAGGGAAAACAGAAAACATACAAATTAAATCTAATTCAAAATAATAACAAAAATGATCAATTCTCCTAAAATAACTAGTTCCAGGACATGATAAATGTTTAAAATAGAGGGGAAAAAAAGGTCAAAAGTGTCCCTAATTGAAGAATATAGCTGTTTATGCATGTGTGTATTTTGCAGGCCTTCTCCTGGTGGCCAGAGGCGATGGGTGAGCACGCCGAGACCTTCCTGTCGCTCTACACGGTGGACATGGACTCAGCACTGGGCGTCCAGCCACAGGACTCCTGGGACAGTTTCCCCCTCTTTCAGCTGCTCAACAACTTCCTCCGAACTGACCGTGTGTAGTGTTTATCACCTTAATCTTAAAATTCAACATTAGAATAAGAAATAATGTGTTGTTTCAACTTAAAAAAAATATGTGCTCTTGCTTGACTTAAAATATTAAGTTTAGTTAACTAAAAATTTGTTGAGAGAACTTAAATATCCAACTAAACTAAAGTTGTAACTAACTGCAGCGACATTTTGTTTCAAAGCAGCTCCACAGTGATAAATAGGAAAATAATGATCAATGATGCAAACAAAATTCAATTCTGCTGTAAAGCAAGCTCTACAAAAAAGACAATAGTGTCATTATTCAGCTAAAGTCAGTTCAGTGTAGATTTAATTCAGTTCAATAACTGTGTAAAGTTTATCAATTATGAAATGAGTTCAGCTATAAGCAATAAGATTGTTTTTCTTTCTCTCTCCTCGCCCTTCCGCTTGTCCAAAGTTCTGATAGCATGTTCTCACTGCTAGGTGTGCTAATTAACACCAGTGTTGCTTTGGAGAACAATACTTGTTAGGAGAACAGGTTAACATGCTGCACTGTTATTGTCAACACACTCATTAGAAATACAGTGTGATCTGTTAGTGGCTCTGGAGGGTCAATTATTCGGCAGGTCAAATATCCGAATCCTGCCAAAGGATTTTATCTGTTGATAGAACAACAACTACAGCCAGTTAAAGATTGTTTCGCGTGTCAAACAGCAGTTTATTTGGAATATATATGGTTGGTTATCTAGGCAGCATGACAATGGAAATGGCAGCCTGTAATAACACAGACAGTTGGCAGAAAGATATAGGGAACTCCCACGCTCTTTCATATACAGTATGAACTTTCTTGAAGAAGATCCCCTCAAATTGCTTTCCTCTGCCCTGTTCTCACTACATTAATCTCACGGAAATTAATTCTAATGAGGGAAGCCTGATGGAAACATGTTGGAAATTTTGGGGAAACTATTTTAAATTTGCCTGTTTGGTAGTTGGTTTTAATGGAAGAATTCACCCAAACATTATTGATGTTGTTTCAGACTTTTTATTGTGAAACTCCAAATGAGAAGTTTGGTAGAATATTCACGCTGCCCTTTTTAAATTTTTTCAATATGAAGATCGATGGCACTATAGAGGCACTATAGACCTTATGTAGCCCCGCCCCTTTTCAGCGCTGCGCTCGTTGTCTTTTGACTTCCGGTCTGTATTTTCACAGCGATCTTGGATAGGTATGAATGAACTGCTCGTAAAAAAATTCCCGGTCGACATTTGTTAAGACATCTGCTTTACAATGCTTATGATAAACATTACAATGCTCATGATAAATTTTGTTAACTCTACAGTGAGTAAATCCACTTCACCAGCTAATTACTCCTGGACAGCGATGCCATAGAAATATACAGAGCGACCGCAAAAACGGAAGTTCAAAGACAATATTCTAAAGATGACGGCGCCCACGTTTCTCTGGTGCATAAGGTCTATAGCACTCAAACATGAAAAAAAAAAAAAAAAAAAATCATAAATCTCAATGTTACCTTGAACTTTTCTCACCAGATCCTCATTTAGAGTCGTCTACTTAAGTAGGCACTGAATTCATCACATGTTATTTCAAATCCTTAGATGCCAGATGCCCCTAAGTAGCAGATAACACTTTGTAGGATATTACGAATTTTGGACAGGGATTCGTTTCAGTTGCGACTCGAGTGCTTTTACAGTTTTTAGTGCGTGCACATAACAAAACATTTTGGTGACATTGACACTAAATGCTCAAATGACTTCCAGCATTATTAAATGGTTGGGAATGAGCTCACACACCCATGAGAGTAAAAAGGCTAGTGTTAATGATGAGGAACAGAGAGATGGGAATTACACTTAATGATGCCTGAGGAGACATCTCTCTCTCTCTCTCTCTCTCTCTCTCTCTCTCTCTCTCTCTCTCTCTCTCTCTCTCTCTCTCTCTCTCTCTCTCTCTCTCTCTCTCTCTCTCTCAGACCTCCATTTCCTTCTAAGTGGTTTAATTACATTGAGTGCATTTGCATGTACGGCAGATTGGGGTAAGCTGTGCCACTTTTTACATACACAGTATGTTGTCTATTAGGTGACTAATTGTATTTGAGGGTGTCTGCAATCAGCAAAAGAAAAGAAAAAAACAATTTAACATATTTTTTTATTAATATATATTTTGTAATGGACTGTTTTCACAGACTGTGATGATTTTCTACAATTATTAACATTATAAATCTAGTTTTTATAACATTATACTTGTACAGTGGACTAAAAGGGTCCGTTATACAAACCTTTTCCAAAAAATGTTTTTATTTGCATTTTCAAAAACCAGGTACGAAAAGGTAGCCTGGATGCCAGCCCGAACCCCGCCCACAACATTTTTTGGTCGGGAAGTTCGGTCTGGACTCGCTCCATTGAGGAGTAATTATGATCAGTCAAAAAATGTTCGGGCCAATCAAATTGCCAGGGCGGGCTTTATACGATGATGGACAGATGATCTGCAGGGACGTAATCATCACGTTATCAAAGAGCGCTTAACTGGTTTCCCTCAGAGATGACTGCCGCTGGAGAACTGAGATGTAGAGATTCCGCTATCGCGTCTGTTGTAAAAGAAATCGACAGCGCATTCATTTTAATAGACGAACAGAGAACTGCAATCAAGGCATTTGTCGATCGGAAAGATGTGTTTGCCGTCCTTCCTACGGGATTCGGCAAAAGTTTATTTTATCAGCTGGCTCCGATGGTCACTAAGCAGATGGGGCGCAATGAAAACCCTGTGGTCGTTGTGGTTTCTCCTTTGGTCGCACTCATGGAGGACCAAGTAAAAGAAGCAACACTAGTTATTTTACTTCTTCCAGCGTACGTGCATTTGAGTTCTGTAGTTGACAACTGTGCTATGCAAAGTAGTTGACTTACTGCGTTGCTCTGATTGGTTGTAGGTCTATCCAATTGAGTGCAGAGTTTTTTTTTTTCCTGGTTCGGTTAAGACACGCCTCATAATCAAAGCCCTATGGAGCAGTATCAGACTCACATTCTGACTAGAATATGAGTATGACGAAGTCAGGCTAACGAAAATGTTTAGCCTGTTAACTATCAGTGACGCTGTAGCGGGACACTTGCCGTTTTCGTTACCGCATATTTTAGTAATCATCATAAATCGAAAATGGAGATAGTTCTGTAGAACATTTTAGCGGGTGCATTTTCATGATATCAACTTCAAATTTGGAAAACAACTTGGTTAGAAATATTTTAGTGTTCAAATTATTTTATTAAATATATATTTTGTATAAAATCATTTTTTTTTAGTTCAGAACATTTGCTTTACAGTACAATTAACTGTATTTAAAATAAAGTAAACGTCTGTAATGTTTTTACACTTTCATTTTTCATTGTTATGCTTTCTGCAATAATCTGCTGATTGTCTTCTTTAAAAAGAGACCAACCTTTGGTTTGTATTCCAAAGCTTTCATGAGTTACAACCATTTAAGATCAGATCTCAAAAAAGGAAGGGGGACAGTTAACAGGCAAAAGTTAACAAATAAATATATTGGGACCTTGGGACCTAAAAAAAAACATTGTCATGTGACAAACAACCTCACGCACAGTTTGCTAGATTACGTGTGTGGAACATCTTACCCCACCCTCCTCTACAATAAAACTATACAACAAAACATAACTATAAAAAAATCAGCTCATTTTACAAACCTTATTAGTAGTTTATGTGCAAATGAGTAGCTCGACAACACAACACCACCATGTTCACATGAGATTTTGAAACCATTAAATTTGTAATGCAAGTAAAGTCACTAATTTGTTTTGTCACTTTAGTGCTGAAAATTCTCTAACACCTTTGATTACCGGCCTTTTAAAATTGCTTGTAAATCTCTCGTTATGCTATATTATCACCGAATAATGGAACACAGCAAGTGTAACAAGGTGGGGAAAAAATCCCCAGAAAGTACAAAAATGATCCTGTGTGAGCCATTCAGAAAGTTTTAGTCCAATCTGATAACATTAAGTAACATTTTCAGGGAAAAGAAAATCTCTCAACATGACCACTGCAGTATAGCTTTAAGAGGTCTATCAATATTTTGCCTTGCACATCAGCCATTCTTCCTTCATGTTCTCCAGCTCACCTGTACAATGGAACGTTCCACAAGCACCTCCAGGACCTGTACATCCCTCTAGTGGTCCGCTACATTGACCTGATGGAGTCGTCTATAGCTCAGTCCATTCACCGCGGCTTTGAACAGGAGACGTGGCAGTCTGTGAAGTAAGACCCCGTTTAACCTCACACTAACATGATTTTGCTGTATGTGTTGTTTTTTTCATCGATTGGTTCTCTTTGCTTTTTGGAGAATACAGTGTTTAAACATGTCAGGTTATTAATAGCAAAGCTTGTTCAAATAACTTGTTCATGTTTCAGAGAATGAAAAGATGATTGGAGAGAGGGAAAAGATTGGCGCCTCCAAGATAGTCGTCCTCCTTTTCCATTAATGCTTTGTACTTTTCTGATTTACTTCAGTTTCCTGTTTATGCTCACCATGTTTAATCTGATATGAATGAAAACCAGGCTGTAGACGTGAAGTCAACTCTGTATGTTGTGATCATTCAGTTGACAAAACAACTTCCAGTGGATGCAGAACTTCAGAAAACACTGGTTGTGAAAATTAGACCTCACGTAGGACCTTAACGCTCATGTACTTGGGAGAATGACTTAACTGTTTTTATGTTTGGAATCCCAATATCCCCAATGATTTACATGTTAAAAAATAATAATACTCATTTAAAATAATTATTTGCCCATAATCATTTCCTCTGACCTAATCAAAATGCTCTAGTTTTTTTTTTAGTTTTTTTTATAAATAATTATTTATAAATCATAATAGTAACTATTATTATTACTACCTATTATTATTATTTATGATAATATTTTGAAAGAAATTAAAATGAATATTATTATTATTTATAATCATTTGCCTTTAAAGCTGCAGTCCGCCGTTTTTCCTCTTTGTCTCCATCTCTGTTCGAAATCTGCAATTGCAGTTATTCGCGGAATTATCAACTTTACGTGAGTTGTACTTCGACACGGCACAGCGCGGATGAACACAATGTTTGAGGAGAGTGTGCGGCTGTCAGTCACAGCGCCGGTGTCGTTACTGGCATTCACAATCACAGATTATTCTTTTTGGAAGTATAACCAACATATTAATTTTCACCGGAAAATGTCATCTGAACAAGTAACATCCACTTTTGTTCTGGTTCTGACATTGCAGTAAATCGCGCTGATTAAATCTAACAATCGCTTATCATATCACGTAAAACCGTGCAAATTACTTTGTTCTCAAATTGTTCATGTTAACAACGTCAGCATTGCGTGACTACATGTATCCTTGTTTTCACATGGGTCCGGTTGCAGTCTCTTTTTTTCTGTAGCCACTCCGAAGTCCGAACCTTTCTGGATCCGCCATCAAATTGATAAGTTTAATAATATCAAGTGCTGTGAGAAAAGGCTATAAATCTCCACCTCCAACATCCTCACACACATTATAGCTTATTCTAGCCGAGACTCCTTCTTTATGTGTACAGATGTGACGTAATGACGCAAAGACATGTTTGAATCTCCCGCGGAAATCCACCAGTACCACTGGAGTTAAAAACATTATTACGGTACAAGCTTACCGCTTTGAATCGAGCTACGGCAAGCAGATAGTTTTGAACACTGGCTGGTTATGTATTTTTTCAAAAATGTATTTTGGATCATTTTTAACCTAATAAATAAACTTGTATTTTGCCCTCAAACATTTCGAATAATAATAAATTGTCTTTAGGTAGTTAATCTGACCCAATTTTCTTATCAAAACACTATAGGGTTTATTATTATTATTATTATTATTATTATTATTTATACATAATAATATATAGTAATAAAAATATTGTTTATTGTTAAAAAATATGATTATTTTTATAATAGTTATATAATTATTATTTATTATTTATATTAAATATATATATATATATATATATTATTGTTGAAGCTCTAACTCTGTTTTACAACAAAGTAGTAGTTATGAACCTTTCAGAAATACTAACATTTTTACTCTTAAGGGGTCGGTTTGACCCCAGCAAAAGACATTTAATAAAAAATGTACCTAAATTAAAATAAAAAAATATATATATCGGGTCTCTTAGACTCCAAACTGAACATGACTCTTAATACAGTACGGCATTGAACAGATTGTGTGTCCGTGTCTCACAACCACATTTTCACAAATGAAATATGCCGTCTTCTCCAACTAAGGCGAATCTCTTCCCCGAGTCTGTCAATAAGCTGCTTCCTTCCTTTCTGATGCCACAGAATGATCAGTCAACCGCTGTTTATTCTGCTCTTCATCTGATGAACTGTCTTATTGTTCGCCTCCTCTCAGTGCTTTCTGCTCTTTTACTCTCTGATCTCTGGCAGGACCATCACCAACAATCTGCCAAGCGTTCCACTGCCCAGGGTTCCCAACCTGCCTCTTAACCTCCCTCAGATGCCCAGCTTCTCAGCCCCTTCCTGGATGGGGCCGCTGTGTGACAGCACGTGTGTATGGGCCAGCTGGGCGCCATCGCTGCTTACTGTTCTTGACATATGCTTTATTATAGCTGCAAAGAGGTCATATGACTAGTTAGAACCAGTCTACAGCCCTTAAAAACACTCAAATATATTTATTGTGGCATAAATGCAGCCTAGTGGATGCTTCCAATGGTTGGTTTTAGTTATGTTTAACACACAAATGCTTGTTTTAGCAATAAGTTATAACAAAAATGAATACACTTTAGCATAACGAATTTAGTATTTAAGCACACAGAAAGTGCATCCTTAATTGCATGACTATGTGAGTGTTAGTTTTTGTAGATTTTCTTTGTTTCGTGTCTGTCACCTTGGGTTGGGAATCAAGAAGTTGTTTTGATTCCTCCCCCCACAAACATCATCTTGTCACGAATATCTGCGTTCTCTGGGACCGTTGTCCAGGAACCGCTGAATCTACAGCACCACAACAAACGAAAGCGTTTCAGCCGAGTTGAGAGCTATTTCGCACGCAACAATTTAAAAAAAAAAAATAGCGCAACTTGTATAATTTGTGATTGTTCTTTTTAATTAATTGGCAAAAAATTTGTTTAGTCTAAACGAATCAGTCTGCCGACTCACTTTAAATCTCGACTTATTGAATCACTTGCAGCTGAGACTGAACCACTACTTTTTTTATTGTATTAAAGTAATGTTACTTTAATAGAAAAACTAATTTGTTATGTGAAATTTCTTATGGGTCAGTTCTTTTGAATGAATCTGCTATAAACTCATGTTTGGTTAGACAGTTGTTTGATCCATCTACTGACATGCTTGAATCTCAACTTATTGAATCACTTTCAGTTGTTGACTGATAGTCACATGATAGAATTACTACTTTTTCTGCTTAATTACGACTTTTTTATTGTATTAAGTCCTTAAAAAGAGTAATTCAATGAAAAACAACTCATTTGTTATGAAAAATAGTACTGATTTTGTTTAGTTATATAGTTAAGGCCAATGATATGAGGTTGGGCTTCTTCAAAAGTACAAAAGAATCATTAATGGAATTGGTAAGAAACCAGAATCATTAAATGTATTCTGAATCAGAACCAAATTATTCAATTGCTTCCGATTCCCATTCCTGTCACCATCAGTGATGTGATTGCTTGAAAACATTGGTGTGATGGGGTTCATTTTAGTGCTTTTTGTGCCAAAGTTGCTTGATAGCTGTTATATAGGCCTACTGTCATTTTAAGGCGGTGATGTGTGGCTTTTTTGGTGTGATTCATCGGTTAAATTTAACACAGATGCATTTGATTTACAGCGGACAAGGAATTAATTTGCCAGATATTTTGTGAGTACCAGAGATAGCTATTGCATGCTTGTGTTTGGTGTGTGTGTTGTCCCTATATCCTGTTTTTTAGTCTGAAAGACAACAATTTCACAGAAACCTGTTTAAAAGATAACATGGATGCCCAGTCTCCATAACATTCATTTTTCTTCCTAAAGTGAAGCGCCCAGGTATCATCGGTTCAATCTGCCGAGCGCGAGAGCGTTTAATCCCGCTGTGAGCATGTGATGATAAACGGCAGGACTATTTTCTCTCTGCGGTTGGGGGTTATCTGGGTAACACTATAGTATTAGTGACCTCATACACCAAAATCCAGGTTTATCCCAGAACAATTCGCTTCACTCAAAACAAGATGTAAACAGCGTCGCTCTACAAAAGAACTTCTGACAGCTACGAGAGCCTAAATAACGTCGGAAAGTTAAATCGCATCCGTCTTAATTAGCCTGAAGAGTGTGAACTGCAAAAGCACACCAGCTTTCAGGCCTGAAACAGTGTCTGTAGTGGGTGTAAGTCAGAGGGGACTCTGTGGTTAGCTGGTTGTTAGATTCGGCGAGAACTTTGTGTTCTCCCTCAGGGAGTCTCTTCAACAGACGAGAAACTGGTCCATTTGTTCATCCTGTGACGGAGGCGGAGGCGCGCACCCCCGGGGGGGCCTTACAGACCGTACCGCCGCTAATTAACCGAGTGGGAGCTTGCGCTCGCCCCTTTTAATTGCACAGCGGACTTTGCCAAACGGTGGTTTATTTTCCCGGACCGCCACTTGTGAAGGTAACAGTCTTTTAACAGCAAGTGGACCGAGTGGCCTTTTTTCGTCTCGTCGCGTCACGCACTCGAGCCCAGACTGAGTTGTTGTGTCGACTGCGGTTGACACGGTGATGTCGCTCCATCTGTCTCGCTTGGCGGAGATCTCTTGAGCCCCTGCGAACCCAGCGGAGTCGACACACAACATAGGTGGAAATTGCTCGTCTCGATCTCGACTCCCTGCAGCTTGTGGAACAGCCACCCTTAACCCTTAACTGACCGTCTGTCTGCTGCACTTCAGTCCGCCAGTGATGGACAACTTGACTTTTACTGAGTCTCTCTCGCACGATTAGTCGTTTGCTTTTTTGTAATTTGGGGACGACTTAACTATTCATTGACAATGGAAGGTGTTTTCACATTGGAGTTCTCAGTCTCTGAACCCTTTCATTCATTTACATTAGTTAATTTACCAGACTTTAGCAAATGAGAAATAGGATTCATGGTAGGGGTTACATTTAAGGTGAGAAGTGCTATAATGAGATGTGAGATCATTTCACCCATAGAGCCCCGAAACATGAAGTTCAAAACAACTGATATGTTTTATTTGCATTCATACTGTCTTTGGCCATTAAATTGGACTGAGGTGTCATTTTGGTCTATTTTAATTGTGACTACCCATATTAGATGTTATATATAATATTATATTAATGTATAATTATTATTTTTATTATAACAATATTTTATAATTAATATATTAATAATTAACAATTATTAATATTCATTTAATATAATATACAATAGATTATATAAATGTATAGTATGTCAAATTATATATTATTATTATATAAGAATATTTTATGATGATAAAATTAAATGAATGTTAATATATTATAATATGTAATGTTCTTATAATAATCTTATTATCTATGAAGAATATTTGCTGTTGATATATTTATTATAATATTAACATTAACTATTATTTAAAATGTTATTATAATAGTAAAAATATATTTTATTAATTAATTAATTTGATCACTTTTAATATTTATATTTTTTTATTTTATATATTTTTATATAACTTTCAAATAAATCTAAATTATCAGACCCCTGAAAAAAAGCAAATGTGAAAACACCTTAAGATTTATGTTCCAGACCACCTATACACTCTTTCTGTATGCCATCATGTAATCTTTTTTGTAACACTTTGTTAAATAATGCGGTAAATCGTTCGTTTATGGGCATTCAAATACTTAGAAATGCCACAAAACTGTGAAATTATAATATAGTTAAATGGGCATCAAGTACTGATCTGTTTTGCATGAATCTGTTAACAAATTCATTTTTACTATTATAAAGTGTGTTTTGTGTACTTTGACCTTGGCATTCATGCTTTCTCCTTTTTATATTTGTAAAGTATTTGCAGTGAAAAAATGATGTAAAGTCGAAATGCAGACTTAAAGATCAAGCGTGTGCTGACGTGTCACGGTTTCTGTCTTCCTCAGTAACGGCTCGGCCACATCAGAAGATCTATTCTGGAAGCTGGATGCTCTTCAGATGTTCGTGATGGACCTGCACTGGCCAGAGCTGGAGTTCGCCAAACATCTGGAGCAGAGGCTCAAACTGATGGCTAGTGATATGATGGAAGCCTGTGTCAAAAGGTCAGCTATTTAAGAACGAATAAATGGCTGTCCTTTTGCAGCCAGGAGCTTCATGTAACTGATTTCTCTGCCATCTCTGATATCTAGGACCAAAGCTGCCTTTGACTCGAAAATGCAGAAGTCTAGCAAGTCCACCGATTTCCGCGTTCCCTTGTCTGTGTGCACAATGTTCAATGTTCTCATGGACGCCAAGAAGCAGTGCTCCAAGCTCTGTGTTCTCGACCAAGGTCAAGAGGTATGTCACAAACTTGAGCGGACACGTCTATGTTTATCTTAGTACTGTAGATCTTTTATGAACACCAGAAGTCTCGCAAAAAGCATCTGGTCTTTGTTCAACTGACAGCAAGGAGGTAAAAACAAGAATAAGAACATTAAATTACTTTACACTAATCAGCCGTTT